>NC_050593.1:9874983-10174983 GCF_013368585.1 Megalops cyprinoides
TTAAATTACAGTAATAACTACAAGAAGAATAAAAATATTACATTTAATTGTTGGTTCACTCATTATCCCTCAGATGGTAGCAGGCACGCAACATGCATTGCCAACATGCAACATTCCCTCTCCTCTCCTAAGAGGAGAGAAAGTGTTTGATTATCAGATTATTGAAAGTGGGGCCTATTTTGATCATTTTAGGGAAACAATGCTGTCGTATTTTGGTGTATTTTTCAAATTGCATAATTAAATGCTGCTCTTTCTTAGTTTCTTTGGGTTGACAGAGTGGGCAAAACTGGTCATCTTTAGGTAGCTGTATTTTTTCTGTCGGCCTTTTTAAATGACCAGGCTGTGCTCACTGAGTCTTTCTGGGTGTTTCTCAACTTTTTGTCAGTCACTGTGGTTTGATAATCTGCCACGGTTTACTGTCTGCTTAGTGCCAAAAAGCACTGCATTTTACTTCAGTTCCCTGAGATCTGGATCTTTTTTGGAAAATCGTAGTTTTGGTCTTTTTCATACTCACTGCCAGGTCTGGCAGTGCTGCTCTGGCAGATAGAAGCTCTGCTGTCATCCCTGCTCAGTGGGTGACAACAGGACCAGACCAGCTAAATACAGCAGAAATTTAATTTCTTTGTCATGTAGATTGAGACCAGGGACTGATGAACACATGACTTTCAGTACTTTTGTAAAATAAGCCTTTATGCCAGATTGAATCAAATGCTTTTTGGAAGTCTCGAAAGCAAACAAACATTTTGTTCATGTTTTAGTTAACGTGTTTTTCAGTTAGGGTGTGTAAAGTGAAAATATGGCCTGATATGTGGTGATTTGGTAAAAATCCAATTTTACTTTTACCCAAGACATTGTGCTCAATAAGGATGTAGAGGAGTTCTGAACTGATAATGCTACAGAACACCTTCCCCAGATTACTGTTCACACAAATGTCATTGGGGTTGAACTATAATTGCCTCTCTCTGTCCGTTACTCTCTATCTATTTCTCTATCTCTATTTTTGTCTGTTTCTCTCCTTCTCCTTCCTCCTCTGTCTCTCTATCCTTCTATCCATTAGGTAGCATGTATTTGGCTCCACCTATCCATTAGGTAGCATGTATTTGGCTTTGCATTAAATAATTTTTTTCAACCTTTTTGAAATGCATTCCGCAGTCTTCTCTTTGTGTGGTGGTTGGCAGGGTTACCACCGCTATGACCGTTATTGCAGAAAATGCTAAAGCTCTGACTGAGCGCGCTGCTCTGGGGTCAGTAGACGGACCCTGCTCACGTGCTGTGATAATGCTGGTAAAACACACCTGCTTGCGGTGGAGGGAGAATGACCTGTGTCCAGGACTGAAGAGGAAGTGGTGAAAATGAACCTTTATCTCTGCTGCTGAAGAACTGATAAAGGTGCTTTTAATGGGGCAGGACACAATGGCGTCCCTGTGCTGTTTCTGGAGAACGGCGTGGACAGGAGCGTCCAAGGCAGCGGGGGAAAACGGCACAGGTACCAGAGGCAAGGTGGGGAGGAGGGGAGGACAGGTGTGGTATTGGGACGAGGCAGGGGGCAGCTAAGCTTGCTCTGAAAGGGAGGAATAGGCACACCTGTTCCCACAGACGTAACCTGAGGTAGGAACAGGAAGAGGTGAGACACAGAGACGCACGCTGCCGGCTATATCAGGATCGGCAGAGTGACGCTCCGGCTCATTCCCACAGAGAGGGAGAGACAGAGGGAGAGGCGCAGTGTTACCTGCGGAGAGGGGCACATGGAGGCAGAGAGGGGGGAAGGGGTGGAGCTACTCCTGCAGCCTGCCGAGTTAGGATGGGTGCATGTGCGGATCTCTCTGGAGGAAGTGAAGAGTTACTACAGGTTCTCTCAGTCCTGCCACTGGCTGCAGAGTGAGTATGTGTGTGAGTCAGGGTGTGTGCGTGCGCATGCCTGTGTGTTGCATGTGTGTTTGGGCGCTGTTTTGGTTCAGTATGTTCAATCTAGTTAGAGATGTGGAAACTAGAGACACGTAAGATCTTAAGATGTTCTTGCAGCACTGCTTAGAGATCATTCACTATGCTTTCAGCTGTGTGTCAATAGTTTTTACCCCCTTCACTCCGTGTCTCTGACATGTGTCATATTGCCACCGCATGCGAGGCATGTGATAGTGCCTAAAGCAGCCAGTGAAAAGCAGCAGCGCTGATGGATGCAGTTATGTGACTGAAGGCTGACATTAACGTGAGAGTGATGGGACAGCACATGCCGTTACTGAGGGTGCTGGTGTGAGCAGTGTGAGCAGATGCACCAGTTGGGCTCGTTGGGATCCGACTGTAAAAGCACTTGTTTGAAGTGCTCTATGGTTCGAACCCAGCCATGTCATCAGCCAACAATGACTGGAAGCACGTATTGGGGCAACAAATTGACTCCATTCTGCTGGGGATGTAGGGGTGGGTAGGTCGGCCAAGGGTTTGTCCAACCTGTTGCTCATTAGCAACCCCTGCTGGTCATTCAGGGTGTAAAGCTGCGCATGAAATGCCTTCTCCCAACTCGTGTCTGCGCAAGCTTCGCCTTGATGTGGCGTACTGCAGTGTATAGGGAGGTGGCACTGGGCATCATGTGCTTTGAAGGAGAGCACGTGTTTGTCTACACCCTCACTGATGGTAAGGTACAGGGGTGGGGGCGATGGTTGGTTTCACAACACAATTGGTTTCATCACAATCTCCACCTGTCACCCCGACTCACAGCTGGGTCTATGCATGCCCCAGGCCCCTGCTGTCACATTGGTGTGACCCCTGACCGGGATGTGCTCCCTAGAGCTCAGCTGTTTGGACCAGCGTTGCCTCCTTCCGTCTGTGTTCTGTAGATGCTCAATATACTTTAGTACAGTTTCCCCATCCGTACTCCTCCCTGATTTATTATGGGCTGTATGAAAGTCTTTGGCCCCACAGCTGTCTGGCGTTTTCACATGCCAGCTGTTTGCAGAAGGAGGGCAATGCCCCTCCTGTCAGTACGCAAAACAATGGTATGATGACATTCAGAGGAAACAAACCGAAGTCCATCTGCTCATGCAGTTAGGTTCAGTTTGACTGTTACTATGAAAAGACCAAGATATAGCATACTGTTCACATAGTTCAACAATGCAGCACGCAATGAGAAAACCCCTAAAAAACCCAAAGGCTGGAGTTTGGCTTCCTGTTACAGCACAAACCTGGAAAGTGAATTTGAATACATTCATGTTCAAGGTCATGTCAGTGTAGTCTTTCAGCATGGTTCTGATTAGTGTTTCACATAAAACTGGGGGGGCAAGTGATCATGGGTAATGACAGTTATGGCCTCCAAGAGGGAGTATCTCAAGCTCAATGTTGCTAACAGTCTCCATGTGAATTGGAGGTGACAGAGTGTGTCAGTCATTCTTCTGTCATCCCCTGGTCTGCACTGTTCATCAAAGCAGTGCAGTAAGTCACAGGCACATGACTTTTCCCTTACAATGAAGTGCACTTTAATCTTTATGGCTAGTCTGAAATGATAGTCTGGTTAAATATTTATTAGACTGTGTGTGTGCGTGCGTGTGTCTGTGTGTGTGTGTTATGTCTTATGTCTCATGAAGTGTGATTTCTCTCTAAGCGCTTTTTCCCCTTTGTGCAAACCTATTTTGGAATCGCCAATGGTACAGTTGGCTCATCTCGCCATGACAACCTCTGCACTTGCAAAGGAGTGTTGAAGCGGGACAAATGCAGGATACACCTGCATACAGGCCAATGGCTATTTTTCATGCAACAAGTTACGCAGTGCGCTATAGTAGAGTGGGTGCTCACCGCAAGCTAGGCAGTGCTTCGCTGAAGTCAACCGAGTAACTCACATGTGGATGACCAATCATAGGTTGTCTGGGAGTGGTGAGATGAAGGCATGGCCAACTCACCCCTGTCCCTGGTGGAATGAAGCCAGTTTTTACTGCCGCTGTGCGATCCTGGGTACCGTCAGTGGATGACATGGCCGGTTTTGAACCCAGGCAGTAGGGCTCAGCCTGCACTCAAAGGGAACGCCTTGCAGGACCCCCAGAGTGTGAATTCTGCTCCTCACTCTGTCAGTGCTGAACACATAGTGAACACCACAAGAAAGATAATTACATTTAACAATTAGATTTTCTCCTGACCCCCCACTGTAGGAAGAGTATCTGCTTTCTAAGCAAATGAACAGCGTCCAACCATAGCAGAAATAAAAGAGGAAAATGAAACCTACAACATAGGCACAATTTTTAAGTTTCCAAATGACAACTAATTTGTATCATCAGTTGGGGATTTGCCCCAGAGACTCCCTGCATCATCTTCATTCTGTTTGGAGGTCATCTGACACCCCGACACTAAAACCAGTACTTACTGATGAAGAAGCTTTCTCACGTGTCTGAATTTTATCCCACCTGTGATATGGGCTGGCAGTTGTGGTCTGTCCCCAGGGCTTCGGTGGCATTGTAGAAAGTAAGCGTGGGGTGGTGAGACGTTCCTGCTCCAGCTCTCCGTTCCTGCTAACTGCAGCAGAACCTCCGTCTCCCACTGGGGCTTTGGGCCTGTGCCTCTGAATGGGCACACAGCAGATCCCCATCAACGGAGGCATTGATCCCCTATCTGTGAGATCTGAGAGACTGAGACAGGGGCGCGGGACCCCCCTCCCCACGAGAAACTGTTACTGTGGATACCGTGTGAAAATTCCAGAACCCGTTCGAAACCCAAGAAGCCTTTGAATGATTTTAGCAGTGTCAATAACCTCTTCAGGGTGTAACCAATATCAGGGCTACAGCCAGAGTTAAGAAAAGTCTGTGAACACAAAGGGCTTTTCTTCTCATCAGTGGGTTTGAAAGTGGTATCAGGGAGAGTTACCCCCTCACTACAAAGTGCTGTGGTGTCCCACAATGAAGAAACAGTGTAAATGCATGGTCAGTTTTAACATTTTATCATTTGACAGTGTGTCATTATACAGCTTCCTCGTTTCTCTGAAATGTGGGAATTTGAGAAAAAAAAAACCCAATTTGGAGCCGATGCTCTGGGCATTCTGAAAGTAATCCAGCAGCGCCAACAGGAAGCTGACCATTTCCCAACTACCATTTCCTCTTCTTGAGAAATGCAACTACTGACTCTAACAGCACAAAAAATGATTCAGAGTGAAACAGGGACTGTGGATCCCTGAGGAGGGTGCCTTCCTTAACCCCATTACAGTAAACACACACAGCAGAATGTACATAGCAGCAATGCCATATAATGACAAATCAGGGATCCTCACAGGGAGGGGCCACCTGTCAACCTCACAGCAACTTATCCTTTCATTACCACAAATTACGTGCATAGGCATGAAGATGTGACTGACATGTTTACATCAGCTGACACTATCACATGTTGAATTCAGTCTTATTCTTTAGCAACACAGACAAGGTGGTAATAAATTGAAATGGTCACTGGGAATGTGTAAGCTGAATAGTTTATCTCAGGGGGTGTGAAAATATTGTTTTTAGAAAATTAAAGCAGGTGTTTGTTAATGCAAAGAGTTATGTAAAGCATGAAAAAGATGTTTGGAGCAGGATGTTATGAAATTTGAACATATGAACTTGATAAAAAGGGAAGTGCAAATGGTACCTGGCACTGCTGGTCAGATGCCTATCATCAGCTTTGTGTACAAGTCATATGCTTAGTTTTTTGACACATGGCTTATGTAATCTCACAATTCTGTAAAAAAAACTGACAGCTCTGTTATGGCCCATCCCAGAAACTCTTGTTTCTGTGATATGGCACATTGACCCCATCTAGGAAGTAGTGTATGCCCTGGCACAAGCATGTTTGTGGATAACATGAAAAACTTTTAAGTATGTCATAGTCAGCAAACAGATGAAATGTGTTCCTAAAAATCTGCTTTTACCAGGAAGGTTTCCTGGTAAACTCTCCTCTCTCCACTCTTACTGGAGTGAGCTCAGAATGTCTAGCTTAACCCGTTCATGCAACTCTGTTTTTGGAATGGCAGCTTGTGTATAGTAGGCTTGTTTCACCTTGGCTCTGTACTTGTGCAGAGGCACTGAGACAAGACAGATGCAGTCCAATACACTCAACAACTACTTTTCACACTACGAGTCACACATCGCACTGTATGGCAGAGTGGGCGCTCATTGGAGGATAGAAGCTACTCTGCTGACATCATCCAAGCTACTTGCATATGCCTGTCAAATTGCAGTGTGCTTGAGACCAGTGAGATAAGCAAGCACTAGTGATACCCTCACCCCTATCAAAGCCAGTTTGTTGTGATACTGTGGGCTACGGGTCATAGTTGTCTGATGGACATCAGACATCTGGCATCAAAACTGGCCATACAGTACAGCTTATGCTCAAGGAGAACACTGTGACCACTGAGCTACTCTGGAGCCCCGAACTTAGAATACTGTAAGGTGTTTTGTATTTTGAGAGACATGTGAGACCTGGAGATCCTCTCTTTCCCGGCAATACATGCCCCTCCCTATGTCCCTGTGCCTGCTTTTTGGGACTTTTTGGCTCTGCATCATTCTAAGGTCAGAAGGGCTGGTCTAAGGAAGGGGATAGCCTACACTTTCTGGCTATAAAATGCAGAACACAGCTCTTCATCCTCTTTTGGGGACTTCTTCTTTCCCTTTGTCAAAAATATATTTCTCTCCTCAGCACAGTTCTCCTTTAAACAGTGTCTTTACAAACACAGCATACTGCATATAATTCTGAACAATATGGCGGTACAGAAATTTCAGTGGAAAGTCTTCAATGGTGAGTGCTGTTGTGATTTATTCACACTGGATAGTGCTGCAGTGAATTCGGTTCAATTCAGTTTTTATTTGTATAGCTCTTTTTACAAGCATTACATGGGTCCCGGGCCTGAATTATTTACAGAAGTGGGTGCTATTGGGAATTATTCACACTGGTGAATGCTATTGGGAATTATTCACACTGGTGAGTGCTATGTTATTCACACTGGTGAGTGCTATTGGGAATTATTCACACTGGTGAGTACTCTAGTGAATTATTCACAGTGGTGAATGCTATGTTATTCACACTGGTGAGTACTCCAATGAATTATTCACACTGGCAAGTGCTATGTTATTCACACTGATGAGTGCTATTGTGAACTATTCATGCTGGTGATTGCTGTTGTGCTTTTAGATTCCACTTGAATCTTTAGACTCCACTTGAGGACTTTAGACTCCACCTGAGGGATGTTTTGGGGCACTCTGAAGTTTTGAGGTGCTTATAAGCCTTGCGTTTTGGGTGTTTGTAAGAGATGCATTTTGGTGTGCTGCATGATCAGGGGGCTGGCAGGGTCCTACGGGGAAGGCAGTAATAGGCAGAATGCCGTAGCTTTAAGGTTATGTGACATTCCAAATTTGCTAAATTGATCATGTGTAGGGCCTGGAGTTTTTCTCCACTTGTTTTTTGCATGTATTTCAGTCCTCCAGCATCCAAATTTTGAAGCCACAAGTTATCCCCTTGCAGTACCCCAATCATCTGAATTTATCGTTTCATTATCATAAATTACGTGCGTAGGTATGACGGTGATGCTTATGTCGGTTGATACTATCACATGCTGGATTTAAGCTTATTCTTTAGCATCGCAATGTTCACTGGGGATGTGTATATGGTATATGGAATATGGTTTTGATTTATCTGAAGGGGTGTATTGATTTTAGTATTGGCTAAAGTATTGGAATGGAATCTAGTATTAGAATGGAATCTAACCAGTGGGCATCCACATCCAAACTACAAATTTAAAAGATAAAGATCCTGACAGCTTTTTTTGTGAGCTGGTTGACTGAAACAAATTATTCAAATATTAAACTGATTGTAATTCAATTCAACGGGTTGTAATGTCCCAGTATCTTTTCTGTGATTATATTGAATGCTTTAACATGTTAGCAGTTTATTCTTCTGTCTATGCAGAGCTCCATATTATTTGGTCAACTCCTCAAGTTTATTATAAGTTTCTAGGATTCAAGCATGTAAGTCTAACCCTTGAACAGTGGTATCTGCCACTGTAGAGTATTTCATGGAGTTCACATACACCGTATCAGCAAAAGTAACTCTCAGATCAGCCATAATTAATTGACTTTGCAAAACAACCAGAATATGCGAAATATAATGACCTATTGTATCTCTTGATTTATTAATGACAACTGATACACTGTAAACTGTTTCAGTCAGTTCGATTTTGATTTCATGCAAGTCAACAGTTCACAGCAGACACAACTTGTGAACTTGACTTCTGATAGAAATGCCCCACAGCCTATATCATTCCTGCTTAAAAAACATCTAATTTTTAATTGGATTTATCATTTACCATTATCATTTATTCATTTCCCCATTTACCATTATCATTTATTCATTTCCCCTGTGTCTGTGACAGAAGCTTTTCCCTGACGTGTATCAGTCTCTGCACCAAACACTGTTTTTTTGTGTTTTTGTGAATTTAAATGCCAGTCCATTATTATTATTATTTGTGTGTGGTTATGCAAAATATGTTACATCCATCTGTACATAGTGCAGCCCTCCAAGTAGATATTGCTCCAATTAAACACCTGCTTTCTCTCCTAAGCCTGTAACTGTGGCGGTGTTTTTGCAATAATGAAGTCCTAATTGTTACTATCAAACAATCAACAACAGTAGAATTATTCAGGCTCCTGCACTGATTGCTTCAAGATTGCTGAGCCGGAGCAGGATCATAACTGAAATGCAGGTTGGACGCCCTGCAGGTCATGTGGTAGAGAAAAACAAAGTTTCAGTCATGTGACTTCCCAAAGTCACCGCATTGGTCACACGACATCTCAAAGTCACCAAGTCAGCTGCAGCACGTCCTCAAGCCGAGCATACACGCAAGATGACACTGTGTTTTGGCCTACTGGCCAAATTTCACATTCAAACTCAAATACTTTTTATGTGTCATTGTGATGTTGTAACAGATGTGCGTAATAGCTTGTTGATCTAATAATCGACTGCAATGCAGGTAGAAACTCTTCAGTGTGTCTCCGCAGTCAGTTGTCTCTCCCGAGCTTTGCTGCAAATGTAGTGTTGGCCTCTCGGAATCCCTGCTGGAGTCTTGTGAACTTAAGCAAATTCGGAAATATTGCAGGAAACTTTATTTTCTTTTTGTGTGGAGCCAAGTGTTGTTATTCTGCATTTACATCGTTTCTCTGAAAACTGGACAAACTGCTACCTCTGGTTTTACTATATGGGGAAACTTCCTCAACATGGTTACACTCACACTTAGGGCCAAGGCCTTCATGGATGTTGGGGGTGTTTGTTCAATATGAATTAAGGAGAAGTAAAACTAGGAGGTCATGAACTTTGCACAATCCGTTTGCTCAGCAGGTACAGTAAACCAGGGAAACTTCACATATTATCCAGTTATATCAGGGTGATCAACATAACATTGGCTCCCACTCTTTTTGTAGGAATAGGATTCAAACTGTGCCTGTCATTGTCAAAATGACCCAGTAAAAATGTGATCAATATTTTAACTCACCTTTCATTTATTATTCTGAGCAGTGTCATATGTATTTATTGCTCATTTGTGTGTAAAAGCAGTTTCAATTTGGACTGGCTATTTTGTTGAACACACATTGCAGTTGTGTTGAGTTTACACTCCTGATTAGATAACCTGACCACTCCTTGCTCAAGATCGCCCTCGTGCTTGTCTGTGCTGCAGTGGCATGTTGTGTATATCACAGGACCCAATAGTGGCGATTTTTATTCAGCACATTAGTCCAGTTCAGAATGGGATATTTTTACCTTCACTTTCACTCTGTGGGACACACGTGAAGCTCTGAAAGGCTGCATGAGGCCTTGGGCTGCAGCTGGCCTATATATGTCTATATACATACAATATATGTCTATACATATATGTCTATATATAGACAGGTATAATTGACTGTGTTGGGCTGAGTGCATTAGACAGCCTGTCAGCTTGGAGGTAAACTGGAGAACTTTAAGAAAATCATGATATATTTGCTCTTCCTGGAGGTTGTTCCTTGTACATTATCTGCCAACACAAAACGTTCCCCACCACACCCATTAGGTATGCTGTGTTTCGTGGCTTGAGGGCAGCTCTTTATTCCAGCGCAGGACTGTGGCTCTGTGGGGCCTCTCTGCTGAAGTATTCACTCAAGAATATTTCCATTTCACTGCCTCTAGGAGCAGACAGGTGGGCTGAACCAGCATGTCTGAGTCAGTGTGCGTGTGTGTATGTGTTTACCAGGTTTTCAATACAGAAACACAGGGTGTATGGCAATAGAAACACACCCTCACACACACATACAGCTCAGTGTTCGTAGTAGTCTGAGCTCAGGTGTCTGGGAAACCAGGTTTATCGGTGCAGGTAGTGGGGCGTTTACAGATTTACAGAGGAAATGGGAGGGGAAAGTTCTCCATTGTGTATGCTTTTCCGACAGTCGCAATGTCCACATTTGAAAGCGTAATTCCACCCCCCGAGGAGCAGGCTGTCACCTGATAGGCCGCCCATTATCGCACACAGGGGCCCCTGTGGGGGGGCTCTGTGACGGACGAAGGGATTGGCGTCTGCAGCACACAGCCTCGTCTCTCTTTATCTCTCACAGACCATCTCACAGCATCCGATTAGCGGCAGCTGCTGTCCGTGCGCGCGTCTGGACGCTCACGCTTGGATGGCTTTCTGTGTCGGCACGTGCATAGAAGCTCCGGAAAGACGCAGTTCTACCAGCAGCCATACCTGCACGTAGCTGACTGGGGGCTTTGAGGCTTTGTCTGAAGGAGAGGGAGTCTAACAGCAATCCCCAGGGGAGAGAGGGGCTGTGAGGTTTTAGACAAGAGAGGGAGTGTGAGGTTTTAGACAAGAGAGGAAGTGTGAGGTTTTAGACGAGAGAGGGAGTGTGAGGCTTTGGATGAGAGAGGGAGTGTGAGGTTTTAGACAAGGCTGCTGGAGTAGAGAGCAGGGTGTGAGGTGGTTGGAGCGGAGATCAGGGCGTCAGTGCTGTGTGCTTGGCGGAAGGCAGTCTCAGGCTGTGACAGAGCGCTCTCTATATGCCTGTCCTGAGGCTGGGGAGTGTGGCCGTGCGGGGGGCGGGATGGCTCGCAGCCACCTGGCCCTGCTCTCCCAGGACATCACCAGGCTGTGGCAGGAGCTCATGATAACCACAGGTAAGCAGCCTGACCTGGCCACCCTGCTACTCTTACCTCTCCCTGCAGACAGGCTCCAGGTGTACTATAGTGCTCTGTAGATATGTAGTTTGTGTGTTTGGTATGTGTGCCATTGTCAAGGGTTCCACTTTTCACAAAGATTTTTCTTCTTTGGTAATTGCATTCTTTCCGTATGGAAGATGTCACAGCACGCTGTTTGGGCTGGAGTAATGACTGTGATGAGTAATGAATGTTTTGTTGCAGTTTTATGCTGTAGTTAATGTTAGAAGCATGACAATTCCATTTTTCTGGTACAGAATCGGGAATTTTCTCTGCAGCCAAACCCAAGCTGTCACAATCTATGCTCTAACATTCTATTGTTTTTCCTAAACGATTGACACATTTGTTGCTTAACCACGCTGGGGTGGGTGCTGTAAAACATTACAGTCTCCTGTCACATCATTTGCCTGAGTAATCACTAGCTAGTTTCTGTGCTGCTGTTCACTGTTTACCTAGTAGTATCTGGTGCAGGATCCAAGACGGACAGCACCGAAAAGCAAACTTCGGCTCTTGCAGGAGTTTGTTTGCCGTATTGCGTGGGAACATCCAGCAGCATTTTCTGCTGAGGAAAGGAGAGACTTGCGCTCTGTGTAGGGAGGGTTCCAGCACAGCAACTCCTTGGGTTCAACGCTTGTGAGCAGATGAGAACTCCTCAGCTAGACCAGGAAGGAATCTGATCGCACATGGAGTCTGATTTCTCTATACTCTCTGCCAGGCGGTAGGTCAGGGCTTTAACAGGCGCTGGCACAGGCCCAAGCTCCATCTCACACCCACGTTGGTGGTGTACTCATTGCCATGTTTTGTTAAGGATGTATGTTGCGTCAGACTCTGGCAGCCATAGCCAGGGGGATTACAGAGTATGGAGGGCTTTATACCTGTCTGTCAGTGGGCTGGGTGCCGATGCTGTAAGGCGCTGTAAGGCGCGTGGGTGGGAGGGACCTCGCATGACTTGCGTTCTTCAGACATAATGCAAGTCAAACAAGCGATAACACATCTTGTAGTTTTCTTTAAGTAATTAGTACCTTGTCAATCCCAGTAAATTTAGCAAGGGGGGCTGGGCAGGATTAGAGTTGCTTTAAGGAAAGTAAACACACTCTGCCTTGTGAGTACTGCTCCTGGGGTGCATTTCTTAATGTTTAATATTTCGAAGCGAATTTTAGAGTTCAGATAGTGTGGCTATACACGTTAAACTGTAATGATTAATAAAAGTACTGATTTAATTACTCAGTGATTAAGAACTTACTGATGCCGCCTGACTCCAGGTTTCAGTTTGAGCAGGTGGCTCCTCCTCTCGTCTATCCATGTGTTCCCTTCTGGTCTGGTGTAATACAGGAGCAGAGTCATATGTGAGCTTTCATTAGGCCTGAATGTTTAGGGAGTGCTAAACATTTAGGCCTGTTGTTGGGGATGATGCTGGGGTTCTGACTTTTCCGCATACATCCATACCCACATACCCCGATACAACATACCCACATACCGCCATACCCCCATACCCTCATACCCCCATATCCCCATACCAACATACCCACATACCCTCGCAGTCCCATACCCTCATATCCATATACCCGCATCCAACACACCCACATGCCCACATACTTCCACACCTCTATACCCACATACCCCTATTGCCCCATAGCCCATACCCACATACCCCTGTTGCCCCATAGCCCATAACCACATACCCTGTTACATCCGTGAATGTTTCAGTGAGGACTGTGAGATCTCTGCTAGGAACAACTCCAGGCAGGTGAAGACACAGCAGATTCCTGGCTGTTGACAAAAATGTCAGTAAAACTTGGTAGGATGTACTTAACTCCCTGCCTGTGAAAACATGACCGATGACATGGAAATCAGTTCTGTGCACGCAGACAGAAGAGCTGTGTCAATAAAAGGGAAATATGCTCAGGAAGAATGTTATCTATTAGACCGGTGTTTGAGTATACGGGAAATCACCACTCCCACCCAGTCCCGAATGTCCCAGATTTGGATTCACAACTAAGATCAATTCTTTTAAACTACCTCAAAATGATCCATTTAATTTCCAAACAAAAGTGTTTGTGGGAGAAGTGTAAGCAGCATCCCACAGAAGTTATTGACCAAGTGCATTTTGACAGAAGGTAATTTTACTGGATGCTAAAAGAAGAAGCACTTTCTTCACAAATAATATCCCAGATCTCTGTTGGTGTCCGTAAGAACAATGACAGAGATGGTGCAGGAATAGAAACTGTCAAATGATTACATCGTTAATGTTCTCCTTTGATTTGGACTCCAGGCAGAGGGGATGACCATGGCCCCAGCTTAACCGAATCACTCATTAAATATACAGAGAGTTGTAAACAATACCTCTCTCCATTAAGTCAGATTAAAAGCTGAATGTCATCAGCAGCCACCTGACTATCATGCACAGATACTCAGATACTGACCTGTCACACACTGAGTGTGTTCTGGGTGGTGTCTGAGTGTGTTCTGTGTGGCGTTTGAATGTGTAGTTTGCGGCGTCTGAGTGTGTAGTTTGTGGTGTCTGAGCGTGTTCTGTGTGGCGTTTGAGTGTGTTCTGTGTGGCGTTTGAATGTGTAGTTTGTGGTGTCTGAGCGTGTAGTTTGCGGCGTCTGAGTGTGTAGTTTGTGGCGTTTGAGTGTGTTCTGTGTGTCATTTGAGTGTGTTCTGGGTGGTGTTTGAGTGTGTTTAGACACAGCTGTTTCTGCCTTATGGAAGACTGAAAGGTGAAGTTGACACAAGGCTGTGTGTTCGTAACCAGCAACTGACCCTCAGAAACTGCAGGGACATGCAAAACATGACCCTAGTCATGCAAAATGCCTCTCCTTTTATTTCATCATGACTGTAACTGTCAAAACAGCCATAGGAGAAAAGCCTCTGTTGTCACCTTGCAGTCAGATCTGCCTTCCCCAAAACTAGCCAATGAAAGATCATGGCGGTCTCCTGGGATCTCCATGAAGTTATCACCCTGTCTGATTGTTGTTTGTGTTTCTCCAGCTCTGTCTCCACTTCTGTTCATGTTCTGTGAAGTGTGAGAGCAGAGTAGGCCTGGCTCTGAATGATTCTATCCTGTACATCTGAGATAATGTTGCAGATGGGAGCTTTTAAAACTGTTGTACAAGGAAGGGGAGGCTCTGTGGGCACAAAAATAATTAAGGAGGCCTTCAATCTGGCACATGAGACTGTAGGACAGATCCAGGATCTTATTTTAAGCCGCTGGCTTATCACATGGCAGGCTCCTGCATGGGTGACCGCTGTCCTCAGGTCAGCTGTGAAGGCTTTCTCTTTGAGATTTGGAACTGCACCATGGCTGGTACAGGAACCGTTATACACTACCTCTACATGACTACTATATGCTTATTCATTGTCCTCCATGCTGGGGTGTTGTCTTTAAACAGAGGAAGCCTGACAGGGTGAAGGCGCCTGCTGTGAAATTGAATAAAACACATAAGTTGATTTAATGTTTCAGTGCAATGCATCTCACAGACATTTATGCCAATGAAACTGTAAGCCTAATTATATTCAACATTTCCTCCCTACTTGTTTCAGAAAAGAGTGTCCCCAACAAAATCTGATGAGATTAGATTGTTGGGTTTGCCATGTCTGTAACGGTGCTTTTTAGATGAGACCTGTCGGGTCTGTAATGGTGCTTTTTAGATGAGTTTTAATGTGTCTGTAACAGTGTTTTTAAGCCGTCAGGCTTACTTTGACAATCCCAGAAGAGTCCATCATTTTTTGCTCGGGCCATAACCCTTTGCTGTGCTGCTTCTCAAGGTCCAGAACTGGCAGTCTGTGATATTTTGTGCAGTTAGCAGCTGAGCTACAGAGAGCACTGTGGTGGTTTTCTTCCCTATCGATCTGTTGTGCTGTGCTCTGTGGTGTTTTCATTTCTAGCTGAAGGTCTCAGCAAAGCTGTTCAGTGTAGCAATTGATACATGACATGAGCAGTTGTACCAGTACCGCTAGGAGTGTGCAGCAAGATACCTAGGACCATACAATGCTGACATGAAAGGAGTTAAATCATTTTACAACTGCCTAAAATTTGTTTATGCAAAAGTGGCTTTAAATCATTACAGCTCCCAAATTTGTGGACTGTACCTCCAGCGATTAACTACATATACTATCAGAACGTTATTTTTGGTAAGGAGCAGCAGGACTTTTAAGTATCCTCTTTACTTAATCCATTCAGATAGTTCCTGTTGAGGGGCAGCAGTCTGCTTCAGGGTGGTGAAAAGGTAGAGAGACATGGATGTATACTGTGAGCATTCTGTAATCTACACCACTTCATCAGGGAGTACCAGACAAACAGGCACACTATGGAGAAGCTTGCTGACACCTTTCACAAATATGAACAGACGCAACTGAGAAAATGTCCAAAAAAAAAACACAGTCATTAATGTTAAAAAACCAACAAACAAGAGGAACCAGCCTGAGCACACAGTCTGCTAAGAAATACGTGAGCCCCCTGCTTTGCAACCACACACCTATATTTAATATGCCTTCAGTTAGGCAGGTGTGGCTCATTAACTAATGGCTGTTGTCTACATATAAATTACGTATATTGACAATTACAGTTAACAATTAAACAATTAATCTGCTTGGATGAAATTGATTGATGAGCTCAGTTATTGACAACTGGACAGACAGCTTTGGGGGAAAGGTGAAGGTTCTCCTTCACACACACACAGAGTGGTCATTCTGCGTAGTCACCTGATGCAGAGACTGCTCCCTAGGTGTGGCTCTGTTAGGAGGCTGGATAACCTGGCTCTGCAGGTTCAGCTCAGCCAGGAGTCTCTGAATGGTCACAGCCAAGCTTCATCAGAGACAGCTACACTGGACTGGGAGACATAGCAATATGAGACTGGTTTGAATATGAAATACCAGTATGTCACAGCAGATTGACAGGGATGTGAATATGTGGCTTGCCTGCATGTAGTTTGCCACTACCCTGAGCTGGTCAAAGGAAGACAATGTCTGAGTTAAATTCATCTTGTCCTGAGCTAATCAACAAGAGTGGAACAATACATGCCTCAGAAATACCCCCCTAATAATCAGCTAAACCAGTGCAGTCCTCAGCAGTAGGTTACATACATGCCTACATGCATAAATGCACTCTAACACAGGCGATCATCCAGTATACTAAGGCCAGGTGCATGTTTGTGCCCTGGGGTTTATATGGGAAATTGTATACAGAACAAAACATGCACAAAGACAGGTATTAAGACCCCTCATATTCCAGGAATACTTATTTAAAATAATATTAAAAACTAGAACAGGATCCCAAAGAGGGTGATGTTAGGCTGTTTGAGCTGACCAGCTCTGTATGCATCCTCCCAGACCGTAGGAAACTCAGCACAGCACAGTGGCTCCAGACTGCATTATTCTAATCTGTTTTACTGATTTACTGGAGGAAACAAACACGACCTTTTATTTTCTGTGATTCTTCTCTCCTTTGGGCACAAACAAAGCTGTGGTGTAAGCTGTGGTATACGGCAAGCCCTTGGCTTTCTTGGGTTCTCTCAAGTGACCGCTGTCTTTCTTTGTTCCGCAGATGAGATCATGCAGAAGGAGAGTAGCCCCCTCTCTGCTGCAGACATCACTCCTGACCTGAAGAAGCAGTTTGCCTACCTGTCAGGTGAGTTCCCCCTCTCTCTGTTTTAATTTCTCTCACCTTCACCTTCCTCTCTCTCTGTCTCTCTTTCTCAACCCCTCTCACCTTCTTTCCTTCTTCTCTGTCTGTCTTTGCCTCCCCCTCTCCCATACTCTCTTTCCTTCCTTTTTCTTTATCTCTTTCTCTTACCCTCCCTCACCCTCTTTCCTTCCTTACTCTGTCTTTCTTTCTCTCACCCTCTCTACTCTCTCCAAGTCCGTCCATTCTTCCCATCTTTTATCAGAGTAATAGAAAACTAATGGCCAGGGAGCTGAGATGGGTTTGCCCTGCCAGCTGTGACACAGATCCCTTACCCGTCACGTGTTATGTTAGAGAATTGTGGATGTCACGCATCACTTCGGTCTCAGATAAAACAAATGCTCAGTGACCGCAGCCAACTATTCCACAGTGGGGTGGCCTACAGGAGCACACTCAGTTCATTTGTGAAAGTGCAGCTTGCCATCTGAGGCCCGGACACCCACTGTATCCCTCCACTGCACTCCACTCCAGCCACAGAAACTCGAGCTGCCCCAGGAGAGAGTCTCTCTTGTGGCACCGACGTCAACACAGACATGACCGTGGGTCGGGTTACTCTGGACAAAGCTCGAAATAATCGCCGCAGAACTCCGCTTGGCTGCATGTCTGGTACTCCTGCACGGCAGGACTCACAGAATCTACCTATCAAATCATACCTGCTAACTCCAGTTCTCTGCTCGCCTTGTCTTCTGCTTCTTTGGTTTCTGTAGCTGCTGCTTGTTTATTCAGAGTTATTTAGGTCATCATTTTGTGTGTAGTTGGTGTTCAGTGGTTACATTTAATCAGTTTTGGCATTAGTTGTGTGTTTAACAGGTTTATGTGGTTTATTTGGTCTCATTATGGTGTAGTCTTCCTGTGTTTATGTAGCACCTCTGGGCGTTTATTCATTAAGTGTAGCTTTCATTTGATAATACGGTTTCTGTGATTGTAGGTTGTTTATTTGGCATTTACTTTAAGTGTGTATATTTGATGTGCAGAGTTGTCTGATAGGTTCCTCTCTTGCAGTCATAGTGTTTTTGTATATTTTCTGTAATAATTGTGTGTACCCCAATTGGTGTGGATCCAAGGCCCATGAACGCTGTATGTTTATTCAATGGGGAAACATGCTGAGCAGTGTTCTTAAGTGAAGATCATCACACTCAATGATTTCACGTCTCATGAATAATGATTTCATTTGTGTACTGCAAGATATGGGGGGGAGGGGTATTTGCAGCATGTGAATAAGGTTGATATAGTTCCCCATCTGAAAGAGCTGGGTTTCAGAATAATTTCCATCTTTAAAATAAACCAGTGAACTGGTCCCTCCATAGAGTTATATGTTTAATATGATCAATATGTTTGTTTATTTTAACAGAAATCAAAGGGTAAAATCTCATCAACCAATTCATTCACCTTATATCAGTGTTGCAGCTCTCAGTATGCTCATCAAATGACATTGGAATTAACATTACTTACACTTTTGCTAATATTTACAGGGGCAGCTTTATATTTTTAGCAGCTTCCTTTGAGATAAAAGCACCTGGATTTCATTTCAAAACACTGTTTAATCTTACAATGGATTAACAACCAACCCATGCTAATCTACATTAACACACGCTAGCCCATGCTGACACGCACAAACTTCTGATAACATGCACTAACCCATGCTTACCCGTGCTAACACATCCTATCCATTCACTTCCTGTGTCCTCTCTGTGTTTGCACTCCGGTTGAAGCAGGTGTATTTTTCCACTCTTAATTACTCATGGTGGTGACTGTTCTGCCAGAGATCTCCACCTTGGGTAAATGATCAGCATATTACACTGTAGCGCTGTGTAAAGTTCACTCATTTCAGGTTTTCATTTATCTTTTTCACAACTGTTTGCACTATAGTTTTAGGCCTTATGTTGTATGACTGTTCCTTATGCAGCTGCTGTGCCTTCAGTTAAATTTTTAGTTTGGGCTCTTACTGGTGTTGCTAGGTTGTATCACGGGATTGGGCAAACAGTGTGATGTAGTGGTACGGAGCAGCAGTGTGGTGTAGTGGAGCAGCAGTGTGGTGGTACGGAGCAGCAGTGTGGTGTAGTGGTGAGGAGCAGGGCAGCAGTGTGATATAGTGTTAACTACTACTACTAGCGCTGCTGTATTCCATACTACTTTATATGACCTGTACACATCTTGCCCTTGTGCCTGTTTGCCCACTATATGCACTTTTGTACATCGCTTTGGATAAAAACATCTGCTAAATGAATAAATGTAAATGTAAAAATGTACTTTACTACTATAGTGTTACACTACTACTATATTTCATACTAACACTGTATTACACTACTACTACTGTATTACACTAATACTGCTACTAATCTCATATTACTCTGCTACTACTGTACATGAAAGCTGAACTGCCTTAAGGTCTCCATGAAGGTGCCACAGGATTCCATTGCCTGTCTTCCATCTTGTAGCAAGGTGGCTCTGTTGCCATGGCAATGGGAACTGATGGACAGTGAAGCTGATATTCCCAGCCTCATTGATTTACGTAATTTATAAAATGTAGACCAGACATTGTCTAATTCATATCTGAAATGGCGAACGCTGGGCTCCTATCCACTGCAGCCCTGCATGTATGTGTGTTTGTGTGTGTGTGTGTGTGTGTGTGTGAGTGCATGTGTGTCCAATACTCCACCAATCAAATGCCCTCCTAACAGTGTGTGCTGTATCTATGTGCTTTGTGTGTATCAGACTACATGGGTGTATACCTCCCCCTCCGTGCAAACATGTGAGACTAGATCCACAATCCTTGCCTTGGCCAGATTGTCAATACTACTAAAAACATTTAAGGGAACAATTCAATGTTATGGAATCAAAAGTACATAAATAATTCATTGAAGTAATCTTTTTGAGGTTTTTCTGCTGATCCCATGGTGCCTTATTGACACATTGTTTCCGTAGTGATCAGGATGCATGCTCTGATGTTATAGTGCATTTTTCCGTCATAAAGATGTAATGTAACAAAAAAAAACCTGCTTGGTTGATTGATTAGTGATGTTTAAAGTCTGATAGTGAACATGTTTTGAACCTCACTGTGAATGCAAGGGAATGGATGATGTCATTAATGGTCCACCGATGGTGTTCTCGTAGGTGGCCGAGCGGAGAATGGCAGTCCCATCATCATTTTCCCAGAATTCCCAGGGTTCAGTGAGCTGCAGGACGAGGAGTTCCACAACGTACTGACGTACCTGACAAGCGTTCCCAGGTGAGCTCCCCCCTCCCCCTCTCCCTCTCCTGGTGCTTTGGGCAGACGTAGGGGTGGAAGGGATACATTATTTTGTGCATTAAAGTGACCTGTATGGGTTCAAGGAAAAACCAGGAACGAGAAAGGTAAAAAGAGTCGACCTTGGTTTAAGGGTAGATGTGCCTCTGGGGCCTTCCCTGGATGTTGAGTCTCCTTAGGCAAGTACAAGCCCTTTTGCAGCACCTGGTTGTTAAAGGGCGTTTCACAATCCTGCGGACTCCAGCGACTGCCAGCAGGGGGAGTTAGAGGGCAATGATTACTGTGCTTCTTTTTGAAAGTAACTGCAGCAGGATTTCTGCTGTGACCACATGTCATAATGAATTATTTTATCATCATGTAAATGAAATTTCCTGGATTTCTGCTCCATTAACTAAAACTATGAGAAGAGCATTTGCTCGAATATGCCCTGTTTACCACATTGACTGTGGGGCATTCTGAGTCATTTTCCTGCCACCTAACTGTCAGAGGGCACTTCGCTGGTGCATCCTAAACAGCCCCCTCTCCCCCTATGGCAGACGACCCCTCAACACGGACATTTCCCTGACGTTGTCAAATAGGCTAATGAGTTGTTCAACAATAAGGGCTGTGAAGCAGCATTGTGAGGGCCAAAGTCAGACTGACACTTGATTAGACTTGTGATTAGAGCTTTTTTGATTAGATGACTGATTATCTCATTTGATTAGACTAGCGATGAGTACTTGTTTTATCAGCCTAGTTCATGAGCCTTGAAGGATTTTGGTGCTGACTGGAATGGAATCAGGCCAACATGGGTGCGGGGGGTTGGGGGTGCAGGAGCCAAATTTGCACAAGGAGTCAAGTTATTATATAATGTGTGTTCATTTTGCATTCGTTGTACATGTAGTTTGAAAAGCCATTTTGGATGCGAGGCAGATTTATTTCAAAAGCACACATTTGCTAGGATTTCATGGTGGCCTGCTGCAGTGAGCTGTAGTAGTTTAACAACTGAAGAATTTTACACCCCAGATGGATTGTGGGAAGGAGAATCTGTTCTGCGCTCCCACCCCTACACTAAGCCCTCTCTCACTATACTAAGCCAGTCTCTTCTCACCAGCTGGAATTCACGCATATCCCAGCCATGTATTTCTGTCCAAATGGCTCAATCTAATTTTATTCCTGGTTGCCATGCAACCAGTAAATGCCCAGTGTCCAGGGGCATTTTTGCCCCACGGAGGTTTGTCTCTGAGCAGGATGATTAAATAATGGCTGGAGCATTTCAGGCAGAAGATCTGGGTGGATTTAGAAACTGCCCTTGATTTGAGGAACAGCTCTCTGTGGTGGCCATGATGGTGGTGGAAATGGAGAGAGAGCGTGATGCATGCAGGGAAGTGAACATGAGTCCAATGTGCAAACGCAGATGCAGACACAGAGGTGGAATGTTCTCTGTGGGATCAGGATCATGGGATACACAGCTGTGTGTTCAGCTCATCACTGACACAAATCACACGATGCCTGTGTGCTTTTCTCATGCCTCTAGAATTTTATTTGTCTGCTGTGAGCTCAGCATTGTCGATGGTCTCTCTCCATCTGAGAAATGAGTGGACAAAGCAGTGATGAGTGTTTAGTTCCACAAAGGTTTAGAATAATATTTAGATCTTTTCCTGTATCTGCAATGCACAGACTCCCCTGTCTGTGATCTGACACAGGGAGTAATTACACCTGCTTTATCAGTAAAATGTCATTCCCAATTTCCATTTATACTCTCTATGGAATGACATCAATCATCCAGCTGCTTCAGTCCTATGAGGGGCTCTAGTTAATTAGACAGCATTGTGCTGCCATGCCCCTCCCCCTGCTAGCATTTCCCCCCTTCTTTCTCAACCCCCCTGTCTCCTCTCTCATCCCACCCCCCCCCTCTGCTGAAGCTGAGAGCCTCCCTGAGCTGTGAAAACATGAAAGGCCGCAGAGAGAAAGGAAGAGAGGAGAGAGCAGGAGAGAGGAGGTAGGAGAGGTACAGGAAGGAGGGAAGGGTAGAGAGCAGAGGGGAGAGAAAGAACAGAGGGTGAGAGAGAAAAGAGAGAGGATAGAGGGAGAGAGGCAGTGAGAGATAATATATGCCATGGCGGCTGGAGTCTAAGAGCTGTTGTATGATGGTAGCAGCTCCTTTACTCACACCAGCAATGGGGCGGATGCTTACGGGTAAACCCGCCCCCTTTCCTTCACCTTAGCAGTTCGCACAGGGTACTGCAGAGGCTGTCTGTCATCCTGCTGCCAAGCTGTGATTGGCTGGCTGCGGCAGCCCCATTGGCTCGGCTGTTAAAATCGGCAGTAGGTGTTTTCTGGCTGCTGCTCACGCCGTGTGCCCACTGCGCTCCCGCAAACACAGCATTGAACTGAAGCTCGCCGTGTTCACAGGGATTTCTGCTTCCACTCTTTTTTAACATTTACATTTGATGTTTTTCCTGAGGGGGCTGTTTTTCCACACGTCCACCCCCCTCACAGTGCTTGGGACCCGCTGGGGAGCCCCTCGTCTCAGGCAGAATGTGTGTGGATGTATCTGAGGACAGACAGGTTTACCCCAGGCCAAATAGTGTGGGTGCAGTGCTGGTGCCATCAGAGTGTCGGCAGTGAGGCCTCGGTTTGATGGACAGGGCACTTCGCCTCCAGTCTTCCCTTCTCTCGACGGCACTCTATCCTCCTCCTGTGGACCGACTGCGGGCTGGTGCATGCTGGGAGAGCTGGCGTGAGGGGACTGGACCTGCTCTGAGGCTGACTGTGGACTTTTCTGTCTCAGCCTCGCAGCTACGGGGGTCGGATTCATCCTGGTCATCGACCGGCGGCAGGACAAATGGGCATCGGTGAAGGGGACGCTGCTACGCATCGCGGTGAGTCACCTGCAGATCCTGGGTCAGTGTGAGGATTGGACAGACAGCACTGGGTATCTGACTACAGACCCTGGGTCAGTGTAAGGGTTAGACAGCACTGGGTATCTGACTACAGATTCTGGGTCAGTGTGAGGGTTGGACACATTGCAGTGGGTATCTGGCTGTACAGATCCTGGGTCAGTGTGAGAGTTAGACAGTCAGCACTGAATATCTGGGTCAGTGTGAGTTTTGGACACACTGACTGGGTATCTGACTTTTCCACATTGTTTCTTAGTACCAGTCATATTTCTGATGTCCTAGCAGAGATCCTGCTCTGAGCGCCTTCTACCTGAGTCAGCTGATCTAGGAACAGCAGACACCCTTCTCATCCTAATCCAAATCATTAATGTGAGAAAACCTGAAACTGATCAAGAGACACTGTATAGAGCAGAATCACTCAAGAGACATCCAGCAGATTCTTGTGGTTGTGAGAAAGCACTCAGTGCTTTACACAAACTGCATGTGATTTTAGTCAGTTATCCAGTGGGACAAAGATCAGTTGTTCAAATGAATATCTGTTTGTTTAAAGGGCACTTAGCAGTATACTCTGGAGAATTATGAGTTTACTTTGGTTTTGATTTCTGTTTTTAAGAAGCTGAAATCAATTTGAAGTATCTTTCTTTTAAGTCAATATTTTCAGCTGTACAAGCTATCAATAAATCAATCAATCAAATCAATCAAATTGTATATGCTATAGTGCATTTTTACAAGATTGTCAGAAAGTGCTATACATCATGCACTAGGACAACTGTCCAAACATTCACCCTCATAGTGGTAAAATATACACTCCAGATGTGCTCTTTCCTGAGTGCTTACACCTGTAATCTCTGCATCTGCTGCAACTGTGAAGTGTTTCACCATCTTTCAGTGGTCATGCCCCACTGACCCGGTTCCACACAAGCATGTTATCTCTTCACCCCAGCTGAGGTTGCCTGTCCGTAGCCGTTGTGTTTATCTTACCGGAACATGAGCACAGAGTGGATTTGTCCCTGCTGCTTGTGTTGCAGGAGAGAGGGCAGAGTTCCCTCCTGCCTTGTATTCTTCTGTCCGCCTCCCCCCTGAGACCCACACCCTCAAACTGTTTGTTTGACTTTCTCCTCATTTCTGTCTTGCCTCTTTTCTATGCCTGTAGCAGGTCTTTTTCTGCCCTCCTGGGCTCTCTTTGTAAGTATTTGGCAAGACTGCGGCTGTTAGAGGTTTCCTCTGTGTGGGGTGACTGAAGAAGTTTCCCTCTCTCCCTCTCTCTGTCTTTCACTTTCACTGTCTCTCTCTCCCTCTATCTATCTGTCTTTGTCACTATCCATCTCTTTCCCTCTTGCTCTGTCTCTTACTCTCTTCTTTTCTCTCTGAAATGACACATTGGTGACAAACACTCCTGCATTCTCTTTTAGTCTCAAAAGCTTTCTTTTACTGCTTCGCCTTTTGGAGATTCCAAATGCAGAGCCATTTAAGGCATTTCTAATGCTATTTAATGCTGTTTTAATTGTCTGCCAGTTCTGCACCTCTCTAATTGTTGTTGTGGTTAGTTGTGTGAGATGTATTTAATGTGTCCTGTTATAGTAGCCTTGTTAAGACAATCAAAATAAACAGATAATAAATTAGAATGCCAATGAAATTATGGGCTATTCCTTACTATAGCCAGATTACAAATTTAACCTAAGCACATGTTTCTGCATCATTTGGGGAAAACAAATTAGTTTCTCTGTAGCAAATGGGTGTATCTTGCTGTTGTGGGAGACCGGTGTAGCTTGCTGCTGTCTGCTGCAGAGATGTCTTGATGCATTGTTTAAGGCTGAGTTTACACTAGTAATTACTGTGTAATCAGTTGATGTGCTGATACAGTTAAAGACTGAAAGGCACTGGCATGGTGCTGTCATTCTTCATAATCTTGTCAGTGCAGTGTGACATATTAACTTAGACATGACTGGATTTTACTTGATCTGTTTATATGTATTGCCAGTTCCTGAAGCCTAAGTATGGGTACTTTATTGGTTCAGAGCTTTCAGCAGCATGTGCCAGTGTGCAGGCTGGCCATGCTAACTCTGACTGTACGGCTCGAATGGAGTATCCTGTACAGGGCCACTCCACTCTGACTCTGACTGTACGGCTCGAATGGAGTATCTTTTACAGGGCTACAGCTCTCCCCCTATAAAGCTGCTGAGGATAGAAGCCAATGCCCTCAGCCAGCTGTTCCTCCCAGGGCCGCTGCCCAGCCCAGTTTTAGAACATCAGACTTCCTTCATTTCCCTCCTGGCTTTCTGCAGTTTTGCTGAAATGTGTTTTTCCTCTGAATTTGCTTGTGTTGCAGGTGCATGAGGACATGTAGGCTAGAGCTTTTACCCTGTGGGATTTAATGAGTAAACTGTCATCTTGCATCCCACAGCTGTCTGCTGTATAATAAGTTCACTGTGCTTTTAACATTTAATATTCATTTCTAAACCATTTAAAGTCTTCTTGAAAAGGTCTTTGAA
Source organism: Megalops cyprinoides (assembly GCF_013368585.1). NCBI lineage: Eukaryota > Metazoa > Chordata > Actinopteri > Elopiformes > Megalopidae > Megalops > Megalops cyprinoides. The sequence continues at coordinate 9,900,463 of NC_050593.1, forward strand.
AAGCATCTGAAAATGAACCCTGGGGAAAGTGTTTAGTTGGACACACAGCACCAGGCACATACAGTGAATGGATCTACTTCCATCTTAAGCACTTTCCCTGGGTTTGGATCCTTTGCAGCACCTGTTTGAGTTTTGATATTGGTTGACAGACTGTATGTGGATACAGATTTTTAAGGTGGAAGATTATTCTCCTAATGTTCTACAGTAAATGATCTGTTTATCTGATTGGCTGGGATTTCTCTCTGGACTTTTCTTTGTTTGCTTGTGTTTTGAGGTCATGATGGCTGGTTACACAAAAGAAGCGAAAGGGAGTGGTCACTGCTCTCTTTCTCTTCCTCTTCTCCTGCAGTGAGAACACTCTGCTTAATGGACAGCTGCAGACTTACTTTAACAGATTGTGATGGAATTAGTTTAATTAAATTGAGCTTTATTTTACCTTCAGGGGTATAATCAGATCTTCAGAACATTCTGATCAAGTCAAATCCTGTTATTGGGCAGATCCAGTGTATGTGGAGGTTACAGATATGTGCTGTTGCAGTTACATACATTCTAAAGATCTGCTTGCCCTATGAGGGGGAGGAGTGTTTTGTTCATGTAGAGTGCTTACACTCTAATGAAAGATGAAAGGGTACGTGTGTATGTTCTTGTGTATATAAGCCATTCAAATTATTCTGTTCCCTCTTTGGTAGAGCATGTTGACTGATGAACAAGCTGTACTGAAGAGAATAGTCTGCTGGGTTTTTTTTAATGTTTTGCCATGTAAATTATAATCATAATAGTCATTAATATATTTTTTTCCCTGTGGAATGCGGTTAGGTTTGAGATACCTTTGACCTTTAAAAAATGCCCAATATGTACATATACACAAAACACATACGCACATAATTGCAATATCTCTATTTTAAGTATTAGCTGTCTTAACTTTTACAGGAAGACATTAATTATGCTCACTATTATTAATAGTATGAGGGTATTAATGATACCCTGTATGAGGGTAGACAGGGCAGCGCTGTTGCTGAGATGTTGCTGATTATGAATGGCTCATAATTAAAATACTGCATGCATGTGGATACAGCACAGCATGGCTTCCACAGGCATAAGCACTGTTAGCATCATTAAAGGTAAACGCTCCTTATTCAGCCCCACAGTGCTTCAGCACTGCACCACTGAGCTGGGGGAAGGGCCCCTGGTCTGGCTGCTGTTAACAAGGGGAACTGGACAGGCTTGCTTGCGCTCAGTCACATGGGAAGGAGTATTCTGTGCTTCCAATGCACAGCAGAAGTCAACTGAGAATGATAATAAAAGGCCTGCGTATTGTTTAGTTTGCTTTTATGTGTCTGCATGTGTGTGCGTGTATGTGTGTGTGTTTGTGTGTCTGCATGTGTGTTTGTATGTGTCCATATAAGTGCATGTGTGTGCGTGTATGCATGTGTGTATGTATGTGTGTGTGGTTGTATGTGCCAGCATGTGGGTGCATGAGTGGCAGATTTCCTAATAATCAGATGGTCCTCTGCTGAAAGTCATTACAGTTCAAACATATGTGATAAGTAAAACGAGGAAAAGGCTGCAATCATGAAAGGTGATGTGTTGGATAAAGGGAGGTAGCAGTTAGTCTGCTCCCGTTTTCTGAGCCCTGAAGTGATTGGGTGTGATTATCTCTGCGGCCAGCTTGTGTAGGATGAGGGGTGTGGTGTGACACATGGAATGTGTTTGGCTGTTATGATGCAAATTTCAGGTCAAAGTTCAGAGTCCAGGCAGTCTGAGTGAGGTGGACATTGGAGAGGAAACTGATTAAATTTAAATGTGAAATCCATCACCTTTTGTTAATGAGGCAGACTGCTCTGCTCATTTTAGTGCTCACAGCAGTGTTCTCTGTCTGCATGAGATCAATCATGAGGAGCAATCATTCCCTCTAGGCAACTCAACATTAATTAGCAAATTCGTCATTTGGAGAAGAGCAATCTGTATTCCCTTTCAAACTGGAGTGCTCTCATAACTTAAATACAGGTTCATTTCTCAGTCGTGAACATCAAAATATAGATTTGAATAAATTTGATTTTATACATTGTATATTGCATTTAATTTCATGATTTTTCATATTCTTGTCGAGTCCATACAATTTCTTTGGGAAAACAAAGGATTACAAAGGGTGTTGTGTATGAAGTCCAGCACAGTGCACACACAGTAGGTTAAATTATTTTGTAGAGATATCATTTTTCATTTACATTTGTACATTTTGAGATTCGAGCATCTTTCATGGTGAAATTTTATTCTTCCAGAAGATTGTGGTACCTGCTTGCAGTTTGCAGTAGATTTTGGTACCTGTTTCTGAGTATGCCTGTCCTTCAGCGATGACGATGAAGGCATGGCCATGTTGCAAAATGAACAATGATATCCTCTCAGAGAGCCAGTGTCTGTCTGTCCACCTCTCACAGCCGTGTGTTCCCCTGACCTCTGACCCCGGACAGCTGGCCTGTCCCAGCAGCTCTGGCCGCACCCCTCCTCAGGGCACCATTGCTGAAAACCCAGTCGATAATGATGAGCTCTTTGATGAATTGAAAAGCGCAGTCAATAACAATGAACTCTCCAATGAAGTGCTTACTGGCCCTTGGTGCTCTTTGTGGGTTCAACACAAGGACAGGAGGATGATTCCTGTTCTTATGAGCATTGACTAGGCCATGAATATTTAATCACATGCAGTGTAGGACTTCTCAGAGGATTATGTGAAAGACAAAGTTGCTCAGGATTTTTTTAAGGGAGCTGTGTGTTCATGTGCTCTCTGACAGTCCGAAAAAGCTTGTTGGTAAACAGAAAATCCTCCACCCCAACGAGTAGTGTTTCCATGGCAACAGCGCATAGCTCGCTGCCTGCTTGGGATGAGCAGATGAAAACATGGACAGCAGTGGAAAATATGGACGTGCTTCTGCTTCTGCATATTTTCTTCAAACTGTTCTTCTTTGTCTGCAGTTGGAGCTCCTCCTAATGTATTTACAGTGCAGTTTTGGGTAAATCGGAGAGACTTCTCGGTAGATGCAATAGTGCTGTGTTTGAGGAATCCCGAGGGCTGTCAGGTAGATTTTGTTTCTGTTGCACTCTGTATCAGTTTGGATGTTGTTTCTATGGTAATGTGGAGGGATGCAGCGGGCTCTGGAGGGCTGCAGTATCTATCTGTGCCTCTGTGCGTAACAGTAGTACTATGGGACCAGGCCTCCCACTCTTAATGTTGTAGTCAGCTGCGTCTCTCTGTCCTCAGCTGTGATGGGTTGTCTCCATGGTAACTGTGTTCTGACGGGCCTTTTCTCTGGGCTCCCCCAGGGCTCATTCCCAGCAAACCTGCAGCTGGTTCTGGTGCTGCGACCCACCGCCCTGCTACAGCGCGCACTCTCGGACTTCCTGTTCAAGTTCAGCAAGGATGAGTTCAAGATGAAGGTGCCGGTACGTGTGCTCCAGGCCTGCATCAGCTCATCAGCATCTCCGCCCTGACAGAGGCGAGAGCTCCCACCTGCCACAGACTGACCTACAATCTTCAGCAGAAATGTCTTGTTTGAGGGGAGAAGCCGTGTAAATAATTCACCTGGTGCTTTCAAAATGCAAGAGGAGCCACTCCAATGGAAATGCTGCTGTGTGGAGCTGACCCATAAAGGACAGGCGTCACTGTGCTTCCATGTGATTAAATAATGAGATGTGTAATGAAGGCTACCTCAGACTGGGCTGAAGAGGAAGCTTAGTGACTTATGATTTAGAGTGGCAGCAGTAAAGCTCAGTGCTGATCTGGGATCAGTGTTCTGTGGCAGCAACAGACACATTGTTGAATGTTTGCTTACTCTTCACAAACAGGAAAATCTGTCTGTAGTCATTGATGCACAGAGTAAAAAGAATGTCAAAAATTAGGAATGTAAATGATGTAAGATTAATAAATAATCTAGCAACAAGAAAATGCAGGCATTTGGGTAATTGGCTGACATTTCTGCCTTGTTTGTGGTGATAGCTCTGGTGAGTGTGTGGAGCTCTACAAAATTCACCCTTACTCTGGAAGGCAGCCTGTGTGTGTCCTCACTTAACCCAGGTGAGCATGTTAAGCTCTGTGCCTCTCACCTGCGTCTGTGACCCACCCAGGTGATCATGCTCAGCTCTGTGACGGAGCTCCACAGCTACATTGACGGAACTCAGCTGACCCAGGAGGTGGGCGGGACCCAGGAGTACTGCCACGAGAAGTGGATCTCACACCGCACGGTGAGCACCAGCAGAACCCAGTCTGGACCCCAGAGCAGGGCAGCAGGGGCTGAGGAAGGTCAAAAACATAGCCTCTCTTTTCTACTGGAATGTTAGCATGTACTTAGCTAATACTCTGTAATAATAGCATACATTTGGCATACACACTGGAATATTAGCAAGCACTTAGCATACACACTGGAATATTAGCATGCACTTAGCATATACACTGGAATATTAGCATACACTTAACATACACACTGGAATATTAGCATGCACTTAGCATACACACTGGACTATTAGCATGCATGGTCATGGAGGAGAAAATGTGCTGTCTTTGTAGTTTGGAGACAGAATTAAATATGAGAGTGTGTTTGACTCTGTGTCTCTGAGCGTGTGTTTGTCTCTGTATTTCTAAGAGTGTGTTTGACTCTGTGTCTCTGAGCGTGTGTTTGTCTCTGTATTTCTAAGAGTGTGTTTGACTCTGTGTCTCTGAGCGTGTGTTTGTCTCTGTATTTCTAAGAGTGTGTTTGACTCTGTGTCTCTGAGCGTGTGTTTGTCTCTGTATTTCTAAGGGTGTGTTTGACTCTGTGTCTCTGAGCGTGTGTTTGTCTCTGTATTTCTAAGAGTGTGTTTGACTCTGTGTCTCTGAGCGTGTGTTTGTCTCTGTATTTCTAAGGGTGTGTTTGACTCTGTGTCTCTGAGCGTGTGTTTGTCTCTGTCTTCCCTTGGCTTTTCCAGGCAATCGAGGGCTTTGCTCTCATGGTGAAGAAGACGGCCCAGACGCTGCAGTCCTTCGGGACTGAGCTGGCCGAGACGGAGCTCCCCAATGACGTTCAGGCCACCACCACACTGTTGGGAGCCCACATGGAGAAGAAGGCGGGGATGAAGGTTTGATGATGGGGGTGACTGGGAGAGAGGCTTCATTCACCTAAAAATGAAAGGAGTCTACAGTGACTCACTGTAATTCTGCAGTGGAGAGCCAAGTTGTTTGATTGGTTAAAGCAAGTGATTGACAGCACATGGGATAGCTTCGCCCTTTATGTAGTTCACAAAACCTCTCTGTGTGGCAGCAGGCCTGGCCTGGCAAGCCACACTGTTGTCTGGTTTGCTGCCTGTCAACATCCATCAGTTTATCTTTACCCCACTTTAACAGGCAGGTACACAAGACAAAGACATTCATAACATACAAAGATTAGCTCAATTGTGCTGTACCTTCTCTGAACTGAGGCTTGGTTTTTATTGCTTTTTAAATATGTGGCATATGCCAGGGGTTGGAACAGGGCTGGGCTACAACTGAGGAAGGTGTGGTTTCTCCTAGAATGCCGCTGTTTTTCATTCTACCCCCCACTGCCCTGCAGGAGGATCTGAGGATAGCGCTGAACCAGGGTAACCGCCTCCTGGAGGGCATCAATGAGCCGCTGGAGCAGGACCCGGAGTACAACATGAACCAGGATGAACTGGAGAACCTGGCCACTGTGCAGAGGTGGGGGACAGCACTCTGACCACAGGGGTGAGGGGTTCATGCAGAGGTGAAGGGGTGAAGCTAGCTAATGACGCCCCCTCTGTCTGTGATATTGAGTGTGAGTGTCCGGCTATCTTGATTGGCTCTGTGAATCTGTTACTTGAGTCTAGATATAGATGTGAGGGCGCAGTAGCCAGAGAAGGCAAGTCTGCAGGTGATAGGGCAGAATGCCAGGGTGATTGATTGAATAGAAATGGAGATTGATGTCGTCACACTAACACCACTGTGTGGTTAGCATACAACGCCTAGGCACCAACATAAAATAATTGACACAGGAAATTGATAATTGTTTTTGGAGAGAAAAATGATCTGTCTTCTGATTTGTTTAAGCAATTGAACGCCCCTTGTTTGATTGAGCTGAAAACAACTTTCGTTGGCCTTAGAAATACCATAGTGGTCTGATCTGTTGACACAATTTCATCATGTAACTCTGAATCTTTCAAAGCCACTAGATGTTGAATTGACAAAATGCTGAGCCTTTGGTTACATCCTGAGAATTCTCCCAGGGTGAGAGGAAGGTGTGGTGTTTCGCTCCACTGGCCATTGTGCAGAGGCCAAGCTGGGGGTTATCCATCACACTCTGTACCTATTCTGAGCTGCAGTGTGTGAGAATCCCTCCACCTGCACAGTACTTACCTACCATTTCCTCATTTCCCCTCCCTCTCTCTCTCTGTCTCTCTCTCTCTCTCTCTCTCCTTCTGTCACCCCCCATGTCTGCAGGCTGTTGTCCCAGCTGGATGAGACAGAGACGGCCTTCGATGGGTTCTGGGAACGGCACCAGACCAAGCTAGAGCAGTGCCTGCAGCTGCGTCACTTTGAACACAGCTACCGAGAGGTGGGTTTGGGATGGACACACACACACACACACACACTGTGGGAATGAAATGGGGGCGAACCCTTCTGTGTGTATATTCAATGGGGCAATAGCAGTGAGTGTGTGTGTGTCTATGTGACACATCTGTCACGTCTCTGCAGGTCAGGACTCAGCTGGACCTGTGGGCGGATCGTCTGTCAGTCTTCTCTGAGGTGGCGATTAGTCCCGCCCACGTGGAGCACATCCTGAGGGATCTGACCTGCCATGAGGAAAGAGCCCATGTAAGTGCATTTCAGATTTCCCGTTACAATCATTATAGGAGTTACCCTGACCGAATCCCCCCCAAAGCAGCATACAGTCACACAAAATTAGTTGTTAACTAATTTTGTTAACTAGTTGTTAGTTGTTAATACTCATGTTATCAAATGAGTATTAATATCCCTCCACATTATGCAATATGTTTATAACCTGTTTATAATGTGTGTGGCAGATGCAATGCTCACATTGTTGTTGACACATTCTAAAATGACACTTTTCCTGTCATCTGTCTGTCAATCTGCATTGTGTAACAGTGTCCCTGGCACTCTGTATATTAATCCATGATGTTATTAATGTGGCTCCCTCTGCAGGAAACGTGACCCTTCGAAATCCTCTCTCTTTCACTATGCAGTCTGAGATTTAATATTGACATTACATGCTGTCTGGATATGTCACCGCTGCCCTTTGACCTCACACCACAGTGAGAGGTCATAAGGTCATGCGTAATAAGACTCCAGTTCTCTTCACTGGCAGAGTTCTGAGAGAACTCTGTCCAGTCATGATAGAACACCACAGTGCGATGAAAGATCTACAGGCCAGTGGTCTGATTTCTGCTGCACATCACTCAGCCTGTGTGCATTTCCAGCAGTTACACTGTAGTCTACTGAAAAATGTTCTGCATTAATACAATGCAGTTATTCCTTTTGTGCTTACCTTCATTCATATCATTGTTTATATTCATAAATAGTAAACAGTTGTGAAAATGCAAAGCTACTGTACCTGTAGCTATAGATATTTAGTGTTGAGAAGCATAAAGCATACATTATGCATACAACAAACATTAATAAACACATTCACCTCTTCACTTAGTGAAGATTTTGACCAATTAAAGCCAATGTGCATTATTTCTTTATTACATTGCATTATTGTCAGTTTAGCAGATACTCTTATCCTGAATGACTTACATAGGTTACAATTTATGTGTTATCCATTTATATAGCTGGATATTTACTGAGGCAATTCTGGGGTAAGAACCTTGCCTCAGTAAATATCCAGCTGTATAAATGGATAACATTCTTACTTAATTTTGGTTATATCCATTAACCTGAAATTTGATAAAAGCAGAATTATGATTGTGATTGTAACATATAATTGGATCATCTGTGGGTGTGGAACCATATGCCTGGTATGGGGTGGATGTAGGAAGGGGTCTGCCCATTCAGTACCAGTTACATTCATGAGCAATACCACAGCCATTCTGCCTGCCCCAGAGATAAGGACATCTGATGCTCGGTGGATGGAACATATTGCTCACAGAATCCATGAAAGGCAATCATACATCCCCTGGCACGGGCTGCCTTGGTTTTGTGTGATTCTGTGTGTTTCCATGGAAATGAGATCAGCGCCTTAGCTAGAGGGGGGAGAGGGGGAAAGGAGAGAGAGAGGGAGAGGAGAGAGAGCAGGAAGAAGGGAGATGAAAGGTGGAAGGGGAGAGAGCGCAATAAGGAGGGAGATGGAAGGGGAGAGAGAGATAAAATGAGAGAGGGAGCTAGTGCAGAAAGGAAAAAGATGGAGGGAGACAGAGAGCAGGAAGGAGAGAGATGGAAGGACTGCTGGTCCCCCATCGTTGCCTCTGCTTTCAGAAGGCTGCTGCATTGTGGTACTGAGGGCCTCACTGCACTGGGCTCAGTAACTGTGCTGAGGAAAGTGCCTGGCCTCACAGAAGGAGAACAGGAGATCCATTTTCAGTTTTACTCAGGGATTACAGTTATACGATCCATTAGTGTTTTGTGTGTTGATGTATGTGCATTGTAAAGCATTTGATATCATTCAAAATGAATTATGACTATGCCATTGCTAAGTCTTGTTTTGGGAACCCCTTTGCAGATACCCTGTAATTAGCCCTGTCCTGGCTAATGTTTTGAATTTTCCTGTTGTGTGTACCAAGTAATAGTAATAGTAGTAGTAATAGTAATAATAAGGCTGTTCTTTGGGCAGGATGTTCTGGCCCGGGCCCATGCTCTGGCGTGTGAGGGAGACCAGCTCATCGAGACATCGCATTATGCGGTGGACTCCATTCGGCCCAAATGCAGTGAGCTGCGGGCGGTGAGTGCGGACACGGCGGCCCGAATCAATGCCAAAAAGACCCACCTGCTGAAGGCCCTGGAGCTGCACCAGCGTCTGGAGAAGGTGAACCCCAATGCCCTCCATAATTCTCCACCCACGCTCCATCCAAACCAACTAATCACAACTGACCTGCAGTTAACTGGGCCCACACTCCACCATGCTCTGGATCCTGTATGCAGAAACTCTGAGGCACTTTCACTCATGTTCCACCCAGCAACCCTCGCTTTTCCTCAAACAGTGTGATCTAACATGTGTCTGACTGCTCACACATGGCTACATGAGATCCTTGATGGGTTTGGTCTGATTCTTGAGGGAGAGTCTCCACCCAGGCATGACTAATCGCTGCAATCTCTTTCTCCCAGACTGCCAGATGGTGTGAAGATGGTATCTACTTGTTGGCCTCGCAGTCCGTGGACAAGTGTCAGTCTCAGGATGGGGCAGAGTCCGCCTTACAGGAGATTGAGCTTTACTTGGAGACCGGGGGGCAGCACAGCAAGCTGGCGGACCTGGACGCTATCTGGAGAGACTATGAGTCTGTGCTCAGCACAGAGTTCAGGGTGAGAGGCCCTGCGTATGATGCGGGAGTCTGGGGTCAAAGGCCCAGTTCTCTGACTCATCTCCTTACTGTTAGCCATACTGAGCCAGATCCATCACCTTTCATCAGTATGTGTTTTGTGAGAATTTTAATGGAGTTGATCTCATCTGATATTGTTTTGAATGGAGGGGGGGAACTATCTCAGCCAGGAATGTTTGCGTAACAGTAATAAATTCAGTCCATCAAGTTTGAAAATATATTGTGGTTATGTACAGTATACAGGTCATCAGTGTAGAGTGTTTCTATCGGCAATTACTCTGTAAAGAGAGTGTATGTATATGTGGTACAGTAGGCTCTGTAAATATAGTGTAGTTAATATAGTATAGTCTGAGCTGTGTGAGTTCCAGAGTGGTGGCTGACCTCTGACCTCTGTGTCCTGATTGGTAGGAGCATGTGGAGAAGGTGTTCCAGAAGCAATTGTCCATGCAGGAGATGTTTGAGAAGCGCAGAATCAGTCTGAAGAAGCTGGCAGCCAAGCAGACGCGGCCAGTGCAGCCAGTGGCCCCTCGGCCTGAGGCCTACAGCAAGTCCCCTCTGTCTTCTCCAGGTGAGTTTCTGCTCTGGCACTCTGTGACGCTGCAGAGTCCACACCCACACTAACCGCTGACCCTGGATCAGTTCAAATTTTTAACCCTTGACAGTTTGAGTTCAGTATGAGTGACCTAATGGTGGTAACACAGGGGAAAAAGCACCCGGAGCCCTGCAGTGTCCATGCAGAAGTGCCCTCACACAGCTGAACTTTCTGTCCTTGGACTTACATCCCCCTGGTGGCTGATGTGTGTAACTGCAAGGGTTACTGCTAGTGTTTTTTTTTTAAGGAAAGAAAGGATTTTGATAACCACAGTAAACCAGGAAGTCTCTTGCACTGTTTTCATACCATTCTTTCTGTTTTTTAATAATTAAGTGATAGACTACACTTTATTTTTAAGGGCCTATTTATACTGATAAAAAATGGTATCTATTAGTAATAAATGTATTTATTGTTTAAAGTAGCTTGCGTAGCTTGCTAATGAGCAAGTCTGTATAGGTCAGGACTGGACAGTATAGGTCTTTTCTGATTTGTTGTTTTCAACCGCAGGTCTGAATGTTTACAGTTAGAAAATAAATCTGTACTCATTACATGTTTAGGAGTATGCATAGGCCCTAAAGTAAAATTGTAACCATATAAATGCCTCACCACATATGTGTTTTAAGTCATATAAGGTTAACCAATAACCTTTACCAACCCCCCCACACAGCCCACCGTATATCAGAGAGATCCCACAGTGAGGGAGATGCAGCCAACGAGGTGAGCTGTAGAAAGGTAAGTAGAGCTTCACCTGGCAGGTGCCACTGGTGCATCTTGCTAAGCCTCTAATGAGCTGGTATGGATTCACACACAGTGTGTAGAGGGATAATGTCCAGCTCTATAAGGTAATGCTTTGCTTATTTCCTCCCTGTGACCTCTCAGGTGGACCCGCAGCTGCAGAGTGCTACCAGACACGCCTCTCTGTCTGAGGAGGATGAGAACCTGGCTGTCCTGAGGCGGTGAGGCAGGGGGCATAGCGCTGTACATGGCTGCTGTGGGTGTGGTGACGGGTGAGATTAGGAGCGGATATGATGGAACGTGTGGCTTTCTTCCTCTGACTGCTCTGATCTCTGTGCTTTGCTTCCATAGACACGTGATGAACGAACTCCTGGAGACAGAAAGGGCATATGTAGAGGAGCTGCTCTGTGTTCTGCAGGCGAGTGCCACTGCCCCACCCTTAATTTACTTGCATATACTCATTACCCATACAGGAAGGTTACTTACTGTCAGAATAAAATACCTAATACCCATATAGTGAGTTAGAGTTTAGCTTGCCATTTACACCAGTTACTAGGTTGGAAAATATTCCAGTGCTGTCAAAGCTGACTTTGACACTTTCTCCCTGCTCTGTAATCCCTGCTAGTGCAGGAAACCATGGGGCACAAAACCCACATGAGTACATAAAATGACAGATATGGCTGTTGTAAATTAACTGAACGTTGGTTTGGGAGGCGTGTCAGTGTTCCTGCTTCTCGGACCTGCCACAGTCACCTATCTCTCACCCCTTGCCACTCCCTCCAGCCACACGGTCACTCCTTCCAGCCACATGGTCACTCTGTAAAACCACACGATCACTCCTTAAAGTCACATGGCCACTCCTTGTAGCCCATTTGGCCACTCCCTCTAGCCCAGGGTTTATTTGTATCGGAGTGGTGGTGTACTCTCACCTGTGTATAATCCATGTCTCCTGCTGGTTATGCTATTCCAGGGCTATGCTGACGAGATGGACAACCCAGCTATGACACACCTCATTCCCAGCGCCCTGCAGAACAAAAAGGATGTCCTTTTTGGGAACATGCCTGAAATCTACCACTTCCATAACAGGTGTGGTGTCTCAAATGGCCACAGGGGGCTGTGCTTGAGTTTGAGCGCAGTAATAAGCATTACTGTCAGTACTAACACTCCATCCCTTTCTGCCTCAGCATCTTCCTCAGAGAGCTGGAAACTTACACTGACAACCCTGAGCTGGTGGGCCGCTGCTTCTTAGAGAGGGTGAGTTAACCCCACCAGCTGACTGGCTGTAATAATGACACAGTGGCTGGCTGTGCTGATGATGATGTGATTGTCTGTAATATGACACATTGTGATTGGCTATAGTAATGACACATGGTGATTGGCTGCACTCCTTGTTTTCTCAGATGACTGATCTGCAGATTTATGAGAAATACTGTCAGAACAAGCCGCGCTCTGAGAGCCTCTGGCGACAGTGCTCAGACTGCGCCTTCTTCCAGGTAACCTTGCCCCCATGACCCCCCCCCTTTCCAGATAACCTCACCCCCACAACCTGACCCTCTTCCACATAACATCACCCCCAACAACCCCCCCACTTTCAGGTATCTCCACCTCCCACAACCTTGCAGTCTCTTAGCTTGATATATAGACATTAATTACTGGTGGACCGTTGCTTGTTGATATTTATTCTTTTTATTGTACTGAAATAGGAGTGCCAGAAGAAGCTGGAGCACAAGCTGGGCTTGGACTCATACCTGCTGAAGCCAGTGCAGAGGATAACCAAGTACCAGCTCCTGCTGAAGGTGAGCACAAACATCTCAACACTGCATGCTGTGCCATGCATGGATTCCACTGCTAGATGGAGAGACACAACACTTACGTGTTGGGCCGGGTGGGCACTTGAGATCTCGGCCCTCTGTTCGACCCTGGCTCTTGTTCACATGGTGGTGGATGGTGGTGTCCTTTTTGTGTGGCATTTCATGTTGTTTTGTTGGATGCACTTTGTGTTTGACTTTGGGAGTAGATCTAGTTTAAGAGTGTCTGCTGGATGTCAGAAATGTAAATGTAACATCAAATATTCTCACCTTGCACACCGCTCTGGATAAGGGCATCTACTAAGTGAAAATGTAAAAGTAGAATATCTTGTATTGGACTGAGTGAGAGACAGAGTGGCTTGTTCTTCTCCAGGAGCTGCTGAAGTACAGTAGGGGCTGTGAGGGTGCGGAGGACCTGCAGGAGGCGCTGTCCTCCATTCTGGGAATCCTGAAGGCTGTCAATGACTCCATGCACCTCATCGCCATCACGGGATTTGAGGTGAGAGCTGGCCAGGGTCTGGGACTTGGGTCTGGGACTGGGACTGGGTCCCGACACCAATGAACAAGGACTCATTATAATAATACAATGATAATATCTTACCTACAGCACTTTTCAAGCATACAGCAGAAAGTGCTTCACAAAACAGAAGCACTGTTAAACTTTTAAAAGAAGAAATGTAAATAATATAAAAAATACGAGAGTGTAGAATGAAACACTGATCCAAAATAATAAAAAATTATAATGAAAATAATAAAATTGAAAAATAACAATGATAAAAAAGTAAAATCAAAAATACATCTGGGCAACATGTTACAAACACACCTGGTACTTTTACATTGTACATAACACCTATATGGTGATGCAAATCTTTTAGACCATACACTTCTGATTAGCTAATTAATTCCTATCTGCCATGAAAGATGAACAGCAGAGTCCTTGACCTTTGAACTTTAACTCAGGGTAATCTGAGCGACCTGGGCAGGCTGCTGATGCAGGGCTCGTTCAGCGTGTGGACAGAGCACAAGAAGGGTCACGCCAAGGTGAAGGACCTGGCGCGCTTCAAGCCCATGCAGCGGCACCTGTTCCTGCACGAGAAGGCGCTGCTCTTCTGCAAGCGGCGTGAGGAGAACGGCGAGGGCTACGAGAAGGCCCCCTCCTACAGCTTCAAGCACTCACTCAGCGTGAGTCTGCACGACAGCACGTGTCCCGGGTCAGGGACCGGGCACAATATGTGCTGGGGAGGGGTAGGATTCTGCAGGGCCCGGCTCGCTGACATCATATGTTCTCTGTAAAGGTCGGTTTGCTGTGCAGTGCAATCCCAAGGCTCTTGGCAGCGTGGGAGGCAGACACTGTAGCATTATCCAGAGTGGTGGAGAGAGAGGACTTAGCTGGGGTTTATGGCTGCTTAATGTTTGTCAGGTGGCTCTTCATGTGACAGTTCGTCATCCAGTTCAGGGTGTCAGTGTGGCAGGCCTGTGAGGCCTGTGTGTCAGAGGAGGGAAATGAAAGCAACAGCTGAGTGATTTCTGCACATGTGATAGGAAAAGCCTTGGAAATAAATGGGAGAAACAAAGGGCTTTGTGCATTTGTAGAACAAAAGGGTGTCAAGCACAGAGCCCTGGGGGACACTTGTTGAAAGCCTATGAGGTGTGACTAGTTTCCTGACCAATGGAGTCATAGATTTCAGCTCTGTCTGTCACACCAGCTTTTGAGCCTTAATAACAGATTTCTGTCTGCTGTTAAGGTTTAGCTGTAGAAAGGTATGTGAGTTGTTATAAAGGAAAGTGTTTTTTGACATGACATAAGTCTTCCAGGAAGCATGAGAAATATAAATTTAAGATTAAAGTTCTCTTACACTCTGTGTTTCTGGTTCATCTCCTCACTCACAGATGAGTGCAGTCGGAATCACAGAGAGTGCAAAGGGTGACAACAAGAAGTTTGAGATCTGGTGCAACTCCAGAGAGGAAGTATATATCGTGCAGGTGAGCAAACACACCCTGTTGTCTATTCAAACCATTCCTGGGGACAGCTAAGCAGAATGTATGACACAAATGAATTGTGGCAATAAAACCTATAATTGTAATAGTAAGTATTCAATTTTAAACCTTTCCTGACAATGGATGTGCTGTATGTGGCAGGAGGGATCTTGTCTGATAACATATTTTTATCTTTCATTGCAGGCCTCCACACCTGAAATCAAAACGGCCTGGGTGAATGAGATCCGCAAGGTGCTGACGGGACAGCTCCAGGCCTACAGGGGTAAGATCACTTCCAGCAGTGACGGGAAATCAGGCTTACACTACATTGTGGGTGGAGCTACCATGGAATGGCAGTCCCTGACTCACACAAACCAATCAAGAGACCTTGATCTCAATCCCAAACATTGTGTTTAGTTTAAATCAGGTACGTCAGGTAAGGGGGTAGGAGGTGGGGAGGGGAAGGGGTTAGACGGTGTCTAAGAAAGAGGGGAGATGGGAACACACAGACAAGTAATGTGATTTGCTTCCCCCGGCACAAATGAGTAGCCCCTGTCAAATGAATGTGTCTGTGCTGTGATTCCCCTGTTGATCTGTAAATCACATCCATTTCAGTGACTGTAGAATCCAACTGAATTAGGCTTGGTTTCCCCCCTTTTCAGCTTTTGGTACTTTTTGGTAAAACACACAATTGAGTGGCAGCTTATTTGTTATCTAAACCACTTTTAGATTCATTACTGATTGGTTTAGACAATTGGTAGGTTAACTAAAGCAGATATAGAAAGTAACCTGTGCACTGGGAATAATCCTGAACCTTCTAACTGTGTAGAGCAGCGTTTCCCAAACCTCTCCTGGTGGACCCCTTGTCCTGCATGTTTTAGATCCCTCCCTGCTCCAACACAGCTGATTTAAATGATCAGTTTGTTATTAAGCAGCTTCAGGAGTTCATAACGAGTTGATCATTTGAATCAGCTGTGTTGGAGCAGGGAGAGATCTAAAACATGCAGGACAAGAGGTCCTCCAGGAAAGGTTTGGGAAATGCTGAAGCAGAGGTTTAGGAAGAGCACACAGCACTGTTCTGTGAAAGCTGTCTGTCTTGTTTCTTGTATTTGCTTAATTGACCAATAACGCTTGATTCAATGTGTTTCAGAAGCCAGCCAGCAGAGGGTGTCAGAGCAAGCCAGCCCTGCAACTGTCAGCCTCAGGTAGATCAGAGATGACTCACTGGACCCACCAGATCCTTCATCTACCCTTACCAAGCCAGGGTCACTTGACACAACAGGATTGTTAACTGTAAAGATGAGACACAAATCCAGTTAATGTACTGCCCAGATGCTGACAGGATCCATGAGGGATCCAAATGAGACAGTGGTTCACTCTAGCAGTGGCCCACACTATATTTGAGGGTGTGTGTAGGATCATGTGTGAGTGTGTGAGTGTGTGTGTGTGTGTGTGTGGGTGTGTGTGTGTGTGTCTGCATGCAAGTGAGTGTGTGTATGGGTGTGTGTGTTCAGGTAAGTGTATGGGTGTGTGACTGTGGGTGCGTGTGTCTGAGTGCATGTGTGAGAGAGTGTGTACGTGTGAGTGTGTGTGTGCATGTGTTGGGTTCACTTTTAAACTCTTGTATGAGGCGTGTCCTTCATTCTGTTTCTCCACAGCCCTTTCAAAGGCGGTCAGAAGAGCTCTGGGAAAGGAGAGGAGAAGAGACGCGAGCCTGGCAGCCCCGAGCCCAGCTCCTCCTCCTCCCCCAAGACCGCAGACAAGGCCAAAGGTTAGCAGTGCGTGCGCAGGAGGGAGCAGTGTCCCCACAGACACGGCAGGACTTTAACACCACAATGCAGTAGAGTGTACATCCTCCAAAACAAATGTCACATAATAATGACAAGCCTTGAAGCCCAGCAAAATGCACAAGGGAGACCAACTCAGTTAAGGCAGGTTTTAAACAGTGGTAACGTGAATAGACTAGTGAAACATCACTTACATTCTCTGCCTGGATTTAGTGTGTGATTGGCCCTGATCCCTCAGTCACTCCTATCAGCCCTCACGCCCTGTCAAACAGCTGTCCTCCTGAGCTCTCCCTCTTCTCCCTTTTCTTCTGGTGCCTGGTCTAATCTGAGCTTCCTTCTCCTCTTTTCTGTTCTGCTCTGTTCTCTTCTGCTCAATATTTCTTTCCTCTCTGTCTTCCCTCTGTTCTATCACACTCTTTTTCTTGTTCTGTCACTCTCTTTTCTGTCTGTCCTTCTCTGTGTCCTTTTCCCTGTGTCCCCCTGCTTGGTCCTCCTGTCCTCCTGCTGCTGTAGATGAGACAGTGACCAGCCCCACCACAGAGAGGGCGGCTGCGGCTAAAAAACGCTTTACCTTACAGGGGTTCAGCAACCTCAAGAGCCAGAAAGGTAAAACTGCAGTATACCATGGCCGAACCTACCCTCTATACTACAGATGCATCACCACTGTGACTTTATGTAACTTTTCCCATGGGCCTTAGGTTAACTTTTATATTGCCCTGGTGTCAGGTGAGGTTCAGCTTTATTGATGCCACGTTAAATGAGGCATATTTACCTTTACAGAGACTGCACTTCTTGATGCTAAAAACCTAACATTACCCATGGTCCTCCTTCCTCCACCAGGTACCCTGCAGTTAGACTAGCTCATAGTCCAGTATGTTCGACCTGTATGAATCAGTCTCTCAGTTTTATCCCTGCCTGTTTCATCTTCCTCTCTCCTCTTCCTCCTCTTGCGCTGCTAGGATCTCCCACTAGCCCTGACCACAAACCCAAAAGGCATGAGATTAAGAGTGACCCGACTCCTTTCGGTTTTAGAGGTATTCTACCCCATAATACCCATGCTGTTCCCATCCACATTCTCAGTTTCATCTCATGGGGGATGTAAGCATGGGTGCATGCTAGTGATGTCATTGTACAGTATGTTACCGAGATGCGAGCATCTTTTACTGGGAGCAGGGTAAAAGATCAGCTTTCCCCAACCTAGTAGGGAATATTTGTTCCTTTCTCCTAGATTTTAAAAATATGTGTTTTGTTCACAGCCCTGTGGCTGTGGAAAATCAGACAAATGAATTCATTCTGTTTCATTCATCACTCCACTCTTGTCCTGTTACCATGACTACAACCACTGGTCGCAACACTCACCTGCTCTAATGTACAATTATCTGCTTTATTCATCAGTTTAACCTCATGACCATTGGACAGTAAAAAAAAAAACCTGCATCTGGACAAAAATACTTCATTTATTTCCAGAATGGGCAGACGTTGTTCTGGTTTGCCATCAGTGGACTTGAGTGATTTAAGAGGAATCTTTACTGAGTGCTTTAGGAGGAATCTTTAAGAGGAAGCTTCACTGAGCCCTTTAGGAGGAATCTTTACTGACTGCTTTAGGAGATCTTTACTGAGTGTTTTAGGAGGAATCTTTACTGACTGCTTTAGGAGATCTTTACTGAGTATTTTAGGAGGGAGCTTTACTGGATGTTTTAGGAGGAATCTCTACTGAGTGCTTTAGGAGGAATCTTTACTGAGTGTTTAATGAGGGAGGTTTACTGGATGTTTTAGGAGGAATCTTTACTGAGTGTTTTTGGAGGAATCTTTAGTGAGTGGTTTAGGAGGAATCTTTAATGGGAAGCTTTACTGATGAAGCTTTAGGAGGACTACCAGGCCTGAAGCCTGAGACTGACTGCTGCTTCTCCCCCAGACACAGGTCCACACATCACTCTCAGCAGGGCCAAGTGGGTCAGTGCCTCTAGTCTGTTGCAGGCAAAGAGGAGAGGTAAAACTGCTGCATTGTCTGGGTTGCCTGTTCTGCCTCACACAGAAAACATGCGTGAGAAATAACTCCGCTAATCCACAGATGTGCTTCTTCCTCACCAGCGTCTGCTTCGCACGCACAAATCAAATGTTGTTTTCTTTCGGCTGTTGGGATATTTCCTCATTTATCAAAAATGTGTCATGGTAATGTCCATTTCAGGGTTTTGCTTGATTGTTTTAAAGAAGGAGGTGGTTCACCTCACTGATTGAGCTGCATGTGTTGCTTACTCTTTGCAGCTGTTGGTTGGAATCGTATGTGTGGTACTGACTGATCCAGTTCAAATCCATCCATTGCTTCTGCTTGGGCATTGTTTTACTGACAGTCTCTCACAGTTTGATCACTGATGGGGTCCAACTATTCTGTTGTGCCAGGTGTCGCACTGTTTCACTGTGTTTGTTGCCGCAAATGTCCCACCCTACTGCAGTCTCACTCTGTATACAAACACTCCACTCTACCCATTACTATCCCCATCTGTACTACCCTGTGGTAACTCCACCAATCCCAGGCCCCTGTCTCCCTGACAGAGCCTACACTGATCCCAGCCCCTGCCTCTTTGTTCCCCTGCCTCTAGGTTGGGCGAAGGCCACCCTGTCGATGGACGTCTCAGAGGAGAATGACGGATACTCCAGTTCAGAAGACCCCCTGAACTCTGACCCTGAGGATGAGGCAGGAAAGAGACTGGTGAGTAGAGGAGACTGGAGTATGCTCTTACTGGAGTTCAGCTTCTGTCCTGTATCTTACGTTTGCACTTCTGTGATCACCATCATTCCACTGGATTTACACATTAAAACAATTAACATGAATGTAGTTTTCATTGCTCCTGTGCCACTGTACTATTTGTCAGAGCACAGCACACTGATCACTGGCATGAAAGAATACCGCTAATCACAAGTTTGGAAATGGTTAAGGTTCTGATCTTTTAGAGGGGTCAGGGTTCTACTGCAGAGGAAACCTGTCTTAGTACTGATTTTTCATTTGGAAGATGGTTTATTGTTTTGATCTACTCAGATCTTGAATTAAAATATGGTTTCAGAAATAAATGGGGAATCTCTCATTTTTGTTCGGTATATCTATAATGCTAGAATGCCTACCAGTTTTAAAGTGGTTAAGTTTTGGTCTCAGGGCCTTGACTGTGCTGAAGAAAGGAACACCTTTACCTTTACCCTGTGTAATTCAGGTGTGGTTATTTACTCTAGGATGATTTGCTCTGCCATGGAACACTTTATAAAGCTGTTTGTTTCTCTGTTTTTTGTATTTAAGCTGCTTCAAAATATAAATAAATCCTATGGACCTTTTTCCTTTCATTAGACATAGCATGCATGTTACAATTAGTTTCTTGAGAACTAATTTCCTGGTGTGTGCTTGAACCAGCAAGAAACTATGTGGTTGATGTCAGATAACTTTTCTCCAGATAACTGCTCGACATGGACGCTGTTTACAGGCTAAATGAGATTTGGAGAGATTATAGATGTAGAAATGTTAATATTTTGCAGAGATAAAGAGGTCTTGGCTGAAGTGGGATTAGCAAAATCAACGTCAGTTAAAACAGAATTTGAAGAAATCCCAAATTTACAGTTCCAGTTCCAAACTGAGTATCAAAGTTATCTGATATTAGTATCTATGACAGCTCATCTTCCAAAGCTAACCTGCTATCTGACAGGTTAACCTGAGCTAAGCCAGACCAAGTTCATCCTATCCGAGATTGACTTGACTTCATTACTTCAATTGGACCAAGAAATGTGGAACACATCTCCCTTAGTCAAGTTGGAGTTCAGGCTATGGTTTAGGATTTCTTAAACCACCTTTCTGGTATCCTGGTGTTCTTTAAATCCTGTAAGATATGTGCATGCAAATGTCTAAGCAGAGGCAGAGCTGATGATGCATCCTGTGATGTCACACCCTGACCCCACCCCACTACTGTGCCCCCAGGCTCCAGGGAAGTACACAGTGGTGGCAGACTGTGAACAGGGAGAGGTTCAGGACCTGTCCCTGAAGAGCGGAGACATGGTGCAGCTGATGAAGGAGGGAGCTGATGGACAGTGGTGAGCTCTGACCTCACACTAACATCCTTACAGAACTCTGGGCTTAGACCACCACAGACCTGGCTTTCAGGGGAAATGAGCTTTTCTTACGTTTTCATTGGGTTTCATTGGGTTTGCAAACAGGCCTTTCTGCTTTCTTGCCCATCAATACTACTTATCAACCACAGTTTTGCATCCTCGTGGAAGGTAGTGTTGAAATGATACCCTCTGAACTTTCAGGTGCCCTAATTCAGCCTCAGTCCTACAGATGGTAAAACAATTGCTTGCATTTTGATACACAGATCAGCAAGGTTTGTCAGGATTGTTTGTGGTATTCTAAGTGTATACTGAGTCGGATCTGGATGATGTGGTTTGATGCAGGTTGGTACGAAACTTGAAGACCAACAAAGAGGGTTGGGTATCAGCTGCTAGCCTGCTCACTCTGATTGGACAGTCCAAGTCTTCCCAATCTCTCACAAGCTCAGGTAAAATAACAGACCTCATTCTCAACCACATTCACACTGACCCACCTTAGCTGTAGGTCAGCTATACCTGAGGCATTCTCACTAACACTGATTAGGTGTAGGACAGCATTATCTGAAGTCTTTCCATGTCACTGATTAGTTGTAGGTCAGCTATACCTGAGGTCTTTCCAATTCAATAATAATGATTACTTCACTGACTTCACAAATCACTGATATATCCAATCATCTGATAAACAAATCGCCATTTTGGGTCACATTACAGCAACATCCATGCAGCTGAGATGAGTCAGTGGACTAGAAGCTGCAGTCACTCCCATATCTTTGTAGATCTATATCGCTCCTGTATTAGTCTGCCCATATGTCACCCTCAGTCATTCATGTATCTATATAGATCTTTATCACTCCTATGTCACTCTGCCCATATCTCACCCTCAGCCGCTCCTATATCTATATAGATCTATATTACTCCTACATAAGATATAGTCTGCTCATATCTCACCAACAGTCACTCCAGTCCGCTGGTGTCGCATTACAGGTTGCTCAGTGTCCATCTGTACTCTGCTGCCACTGACTGGCTGTTGCTAAGTGCTGCTGAAAGCTGACTGTAGTGCTCTTATGTTTGGTGTTTAGAAGGCAGCGGCTCAGGCAATCTGAGCACCTCCTCCAGCTGCAGTGAGACCTACACCAGCTTCTCCGACATCAAGCCCTGAAAGCTCCGGCCACCTGTGACCCACAGCGCCACCTTGTGGCTGCTCCTGGCAGATGCCCGTGCTTCTCTGTCTCGGCCATCCCTCTGTGAATGAAGGACCTTGGTCGGAGGGAGTGGCACGCCTTCCTGTGAACATTAGCATGTTTATTTTCTACTCTTATGGGGGGAAATGGTGTGGCACTGCATGCTGGTGCCAGGCTCTGGGCCCTTCCTGGAGTTATGAGACAAGAGAGCTGAGGCGCCACAGACCAAACAGAGCCAGCTCTGTAAACCTAGCACCCAGGCCATTCCCTGGCAAAGGCACAGAAACTGGGACCCAAATACTGGCTTACCACTTCAACACGCCATAACACACCCTTTTGTCCTCTGAGTATTTACTGTTGTCAGTAGTGTGGGTGTGTTTTATACTCCCATTGAGTCTCCTGGAATGACTCAATTAATTTCCTGTCGGGTGTTTTAAAAAAGCTGTATTTCCAATTAAAACATGTAAATATGAAGAGATGTTTACCTGCATACAGATGTTCTGTGGGGTGCCCTGCACAGCAGGAGACCTCTCCCTGTGCAGGACATGAGGTTTGAGGGGCTCGCTCTGAGCCGGAGGGCTGGGCTCCCTCACTGTGCTGTTCCGCTAATGGGCTCCCCCTCTCTATCAGCGCAATAGCCTTTTACACACTGTCCTGCTGTGGGGGGTGACTGGCAGCCATGCCAACCAGCCAGATCTTTTGTGGGGAGCAACAACATGTTTCATTAAATGACAATTCCTGTGTTGAGTACTGTGATTGTTTCAGAGCTAGCTGAGTCACACCGACTCTTTCTGCTTACTGTGACCTTTACTGCTGAGATACACA
This sequence comes from Megalops cyprinoides, assembly GCF_013368585.1. NCBI lineage: Eukaryota > Metazoa > Chordata > Actinopteri > Elopiformes > Megalopidae > Megalops > Megalops cyprinoides. The sequence goes on from NC_050593.1 coordinate 9,922,964, forward strand.
GGTCTCCTTCAGCAACTGAGAAACCACATAGATTAATTTATTTCTTGTAAAAGAATATTTGTAAAGATCTTACCTATTACCTCAAATTGTTTCAATAAATACAATTTAGCATATAAGGTGATTCCAGGTATTCATGGGTTATTGTCTTGAATGGCTTGTAGTGGCTCTACCTGGATGTAAAACTTAATTTCATTTCTCAGTTTGCGCTGTGTGTTGGTGTTAAGCTCGGAGAAAACTATATTTAACTTTATTTCCCCTGATTGCCCCTCCTACTGCAATCAGGACTTCATCAGAAATGGCAGGGCTGTTTGTATAATAGACTTACTACTCGCAGCTAGACTGTGTGAACATAAAAATAGCACATTATTCCACACCTCACACTTAACGTAAAATAACACTTCTCCCTTCAGAAAAAAATCATGCAATTGATGAAAGCCGTGTTTTGACTCACCACACCAGTACAGATACATGTTCATAAAGGCAAACGTCCAAATGTTATTATATTTGTGTACATTGATGAGAGAATGTAAATACAGTGTACAGTGTCTATCTGTGATACATCTTGGAATTCCATTCTTGTGTAAATGGCAGGTGTATTGTTCCCAGGTCAGTAGTGAATAATAAAACGCTATGATTGTCAGCTAACCTTCTGATGAACGTTGCTGACCTGAGTCTCACTGCAGTGGAGGAAACTGTCTAATGCAGCATTCAGTATACTGAATCATTTTTTAAATGAAAGTTTTTGCTGTGAAGAAGTATTATATAAAATATTGTACTTTTTCATTTGGATTTGCACTCCATTTTAATATGATTCTAATGTTTTTGTTTATTGCACTTTATGCAGCATATTGCCGCACAGGGCTTTTTGCTATGGTAACTGAATTAAGAATTATAAATTATATATGTAAGATGTTTTGAAGATGTTCTGTATGGAGAGAGAAAATGGGGTATCTTGAATAAATTCTACTGAAATGTACAAAATCCAGAGTTTGTTCTTGTCTCATTACATCCATATGATAAAATGTCATTGCTGCTTTTATTGTATTTTAGAAATTAAGGCATATTCAAATGCCTCAACCATTTTCCATCTTAAAAAACAAAAAAGTAAAGGCTTTGATTTCTGACCAGACATATGGGAAAGGGATCTTAGAAAACAACTACCAGTCTTAAAATGTTTTAGAAACGTACCAAAACACAATAATCAAGTAAAGACCCCTGCTATTTAATATCAGCAATTATATTTAGTTTTGCAGAAATTGTTTGGCTTCTGTAAGCTTAAGAAGCAGTGTGTCTTGCCTGGTGCCTGGGTGTCTTGTTAGTCTGTTAGGAAAAGCACATACATGTTTAAGGTATCTTCTAATTTCTCTCCTTCATGAGGAAGGAGGATAATGTCATTTTACAGATGTAGCACGTATAGGTAGATCTACCAAACCCTTGTAGTGTTTTCACTGGCATCAGTTTTGTTTAAGAATTATTAATTGATTAAAACTAATAATTCCATGACAAATTTGGTAACAGAACTACCAGAACAATTACTACAAAATTATTACCAATACTATTTTCTACAGAAGACAAACAGCACAAGCATGGGTATTCCTCCTTAAATTCCTCCTTCTCACAATAACAGTGTAAAATCTGGCATTGGGTAATTAATATAAAATTTAAATCAACAATCATTTGACTTTGTATTAAAAACAAGAAGTACCTTGGTTATGTTTTTGGATTTCTTAAAGGTGAAAATATATTGTGGCTTTCAGAATGTTGACATTCCGAAAAAATGGCTCTCCTGTCTTTTGGTTTCCGAACCATAGTCAAAGTCGAGACATATTGGCGCATATCTATTTACATATCTATTTAGTTTATTTATTTTTAACTAAGTCATCTATCCTCCTCCATGAAAAAGTGGCTCTCTACATAATTCCATTACCATGGAATTGCCCACAAGTTTTATTCCTTAGTACTAATTCTAAACTTACTATTATTTTTTTTCTTCTTAATATATTTTTAAATTGGGATTTTAAGGTAACTGTGGTATCTGTATGGTAATTATAAGGTGTTAAGGTAACTGACACAGCCAAGCAAAGATAGCAAACAAAGTGTGTGTGTGTGTGTGTGTGTGTGTGTGTGTGTGCGTGTTTGCCTATTAGGTTCGCCTAGCCCTTCAGGAAAAATGTCATGGAATACATGCCTGTCTGCCAGTGAGAGATGTCTCTTGTTTATGTTCAGTCGCAGAACATGCGACAGTAACGCACTGTTCCAGGGGACCACATAAGCTTGAGGGGACGGAGTCTGCGTTATAAGAAATAAGGAGAGTGCCAAAGAGAGAGTACATCTGTTTTAGGTTTTGGTAAGGCTGAAACAAATGTCCATTCTACACTTACTATTGGTGTGTCAACCCAGAAAACTTCAACTGAGAAACTGAACTTGAACAAGCGGTGCTGTTTGATAGCGTACACAACCACACCTATCAGATAATATAAGAATTCGATGTTACTCATCAAACACTTTGAAACAAATTTCTGTTAAAATAAATCTGAGAAATGACTGCAACTCCTGTCCTAGCAGAATATAGATGAATTAACCATTATCATTGCAACGTAGTCAACTACACACATTTGCTAGTAAATAAAAATCTTAGAAACACATACATTTAAAATTGCCTTCAAGGCGGCTTGAGCTTTGTTTACGCATGCAGAACTTCCTCGCGGGCACATATTAAGTGATGCTTTTTTTTTAGATTTCTATAATGAACTATTTCAATATATAGGCTACCTATAATGCAACAGCAGAAGAATTACAAGTCTTGGATGGTGACGAAAATATAACGTCTAGTTATAGTATACCAGTTATAGTTTAACGTCTAGTTACTAGTTTACCAGTCACTACGGTGCAAGTGCCAACGGACGACTAAATGTTGAACAGTTTGTCAGTACAGATTATGGGTTTAGGTTCTCATGTCAGTTGGCGATCTGTTTTGGCTTTTGCAAGCTATGAGTTAAAACAGTTTTGGAACTGGATGAATAAAATATCGATAAACAACTGTGTGTGTGTGTGTGTGTCTGTGTAAATGTAGCTGCATGTATACAGGTACGAAGAGCAAAAATATGAAGAGGGGTCTAACGCAAACGTTGCACGCTGATTTGTCACACTACGTAAAATACTTCATATTCTATTAATGTTACTTCAAACAACGTATATTCTTTAATAATATCATGCTGGTGGCTTCAGAAAAATAGAAAGTATCTTCAAACAGGGTTTAAACTTAGAAACAAGCATTCAACTTGACAAGCAGTCAAGATAAAGAGTGGAGGTTCTCTCAGACGAAGACTACGACTATTTTTGAACGTCGTTTCTACAACTGACTCCTATTTGCAGGTATAGAGATGGTCTCTGTATCACGATTGTGAAGCATTTCGTATATGCTGCTGTTTGCGACGTTTACTAAATTGAGGGGTTTTCCCTCTCGCAGCTTCAGCGAATGTCACATGACACCTCGGGAAATTCGCTTGCAGTGGACCAGCTGGGAGATGGGAGCGCTGCTGAGTACACTGTGGATAGACTGAGCTCCAGCGAAATTCTGTCCTGCCTTCTTAAAAGAGTCCGCAATGTTAAGTTCGCTATACACACGTCCCTCTGACGTTTAGCCCAACATACACATCACTGGCGTTACCAGAAAAATCTGCACGGTTACACCAAGAAACAAACCTGCGCGATATACGACTGAAAAGAAAATCATAGCTACAAACAGACCCTGCTCTGTAAGTACCAGATCCAAACGTACAGGCCGTGTTAGTGTTCGGGTGTCGATCGGCCACATCGATGGTGTATTTGACACGGTTAAAACTTGAATCAAGGAAACATATTTCGTTCGATAGCTGGCTAGCTTGCTAATTACGTGAAGCCGTGGTCCAAACTAACGTTGCGGTTATAGACTTGGTCTGTCCGTCTCTTCGGATGCGTGTGTGCTATGCGCATGCCAGTCCTGTCAACGAAAGAACCAAAACATTTCTGCAGTGAGCGCCAGGTCTGGGGCTGCGCGTCTTCGCTTTCGCTGTGTCCTCTGCTGCCCAGCTAAGATTAGCTGGCTAGCAGCGTTTCGTTTCTTTGCAGCTATGTCAATGCCCCAGTGGTTCAGAAGGTAATATTAAACATGTTTTATTATTTTTACGTCACAGGCTATACGCACTGGCCATCCAGCGGACACACTATCTAAGTAGGAAAGGCAGAGTTTCCACACTAGCTACTCATGTTATTTGGTGATGTTCAGAGTGCCTTTACTGTTTGTGTAGTAATTTGCAGCGTTTTTTCTTCCTATAGCACAGTTAGCCTGTGGTTGGGTTTGAGGAACGCAGAAGAGCGAGTTAAGAGCCAGCCAAACGCCTTTGCCACGGGTGACATCAGTGTCCTTTTCCTCAAATACACTAGTTAGCAAGCTGCCTAGTCTGTCTAATTAACAACTGCTAAAGACAGTTGTTACACATGTCCACAGTGCTCATTGCCAGTGTTGCGCTGTATCTTTTAGCTAGCAGCGACTGTGTCTTAGTATATGTAATATTGGACAGCTGTGTTGCCTCTTAAAATACACATCGAAATATGTTTGCAGTGCTAGCGACCTGTCTGTACAGTGTCTTGTAAAATCCCGATAACCTAGACAAGTTTAAATCTAAATTGCATTCTGTATTCTGTATTCCGTGAGTTTAAGGTTACGTGAACAGAATGGCTTGTAATTGTACGCAAGGCCGGAGTGGGCCGTTGGACGCTGCCTCTTGATTATCGATATGCTCAGTTATGTGTGCCTTCATGCAGTTCGTATCTACAACCAGTTCTATGTGATGTAGCAGCAGTTTACAACAGAAGCGAAGCAAAGGAAAAAGGTAGCTGCAAAGCAAGGTTCCAAGCTGGAGGATCAAAGTTGTCACTTGGGTAGAGTTCAAAAAGTGTCATTTGGTCAAATGCAGCGCTGTACATTGTGTACTATATTGAGCATGTTTGCTTTACTTATACATGGGTATGGACAGTCTCTGTGTATGCTCTGTTCCTCAGTGCCACATGCTTAGTTCCATTACACCCTTCAGGGAAGGCATTTGTGATTACACAACCAGATTACCCAGATTTAACTTCGCTGTTACTGTGAAGTCCCTGGTTTGCACTCATTGAACATGCAGCCAAACATGTCTGTGGAGTTATAGTGTTGACAGACACACACAGAGTTGGGGTGCTGATGAGGAATTGCTGGAGCAGATTTTGTAGGTATGTCCAGGTATGTTTGTGTTTGTCTAAACATAGCTGTTCATAAGGTACAGCTGCCCAGGGCCAGTGTGTGTGTAAAGGAAGTCAGTACAGTGACTACTGCATCTGTTTAATACCCATGGTGTGCGTGGCCCACTCTAATCATTTATGTGTATGCATACCTGCTGAGATGATATATGTGCATTATATATGTTCAGCAGTATGACATGTTCCTCATTAAAGCAGTAAGCAGTACAGCAACTGTCAGCCCAGGGGTTCATGGGAAACAGCATCCTATGAGCAGCTTTAACTTTGCAGGGAGTTAACACACCTCCATCCTTCTTTAGCCTGCCAGGATTCGGCAGGCCTCCGGCCCTCACTCCTGTGGGATCAGTGCTGGGGTGGGGAGCGGTCAGACTGCAGGGTGCCTGGATCCAGGAAGAACTTTAGCAATGCTGGCCTGTTCAGTTTGAAGGACCAGTTGTCACAAACTTGTTTTGTCCTGCTTTTTAAATGACGTCTGTGGTTTCCACAAAGGGAGAGCTGACATGACTCCAGGAAACCATGCTTAGCTCATCAGTGTTCAGGTGAAGCGCCGAACCCACCCGTTTCCTCACCTCTTGATAAGAGGTGTGTTGTGATGCTATCCAAACTCTACATTTACATTTATTCATTTGGCAGACGCTTTAATCCGACTTACATAGGTTACAGTTCTTTACAATGTTGTGATGCTATCCAAACTCTACATTTACATTTATTCATTTGGCAGACGCTTTAATCCGACTTACATAGGTTACAGTTCTTTACAATGTTATCCATTTATACAGCTGGATATTTACTGAGGCAACTGTGGGTTAAGTACCTTGCCCAAGGGTACAGCAACAGTGTCCCAGCGGGGATTGAACCAGCAACCTTTCGGTTACAAGTCCTGCTCCTTAACCACTCTACCCACAGGTGTGATGTCACACAGTCACAGGAACATGTAAAGCTTTTGTAACATTTTTTTCTCCTGATTGAATGTCACACAGGTCCTCTTCACCTCCTCTTTTCATCAAACTGCAAAAAGGCAGCCAAGCCTGAGCTGCTGTACCCTTATTGGCATGGTGACAGGATCAGGGTGTTTGGAGGAAGTTGATTCAGGAGAGAAATGTTAATTCTGTGTTATCTGTTCATGTCCTGCTCTTGAACCTCTGAACCTGGTGCATATTTTTTGCTCTTTTTACTGCCCAGTGAAAGATGGTAAGATGTTGGTCTTGAAATTTTCATTCACTAATTTTGGCAGATTTAATCAGTGGTCTATTGCAGTGACTTTTGCGGTTACATTTTCATTACATGTACATGTATTCATTTGGCCAGCACTTTTATCCAAAGTGACTTACAAGTGAGACAGAGTACAACACAAGCAAAAAGCCATATACGGAGTAAACAATACGTTGATCAAAGATTGCTGTGCTGCACCCAACAGGTCATCGTGTCTTTGGTCCCCCAATGTAATCATCTGTTCTATTTCATTTCTGAAGAGGGGGTTCTGTAACTGCAGCCATGTCTGCAGAAACCTGCATTCTACCAAGCTGCATGTCTGTCTGTGAAGGCACTGGTGGAATGTGACTGATGAAGTGGGAGGGGCATTTTGTTTTCCTCATGCCTGTTATGTGGCAATAAAAGTGTTTTACCTTCTGCATTCCAACCACCCAAGGGTGTAACCAGCAGAAATATATTATGGGTGTGTGTGCGTTGCCAGCTCCCAAGCGTGTGCACCTGTGGGATTGACAGCTGTGTGTGTGTGTGTGTGTGTGTGTGTGTGTGTGTGTGTGTTTGTTTGTGTGTGTGTGTGCGCATGCGTGTGTGTGTGTGTGTGCGCACACGTGTACATGTGTGCAAGTGTATGACACATTGATTTAATTAATTACTTAAAGCTGAGGACAAAGTGCAGTGTGGTTATACTGAATCCAAGCCAGTGGGTAACTGAGAGGAGGAGCAGAGATATGGGTTGCTATGGAGATGGTTTTGCTTGTTTATTGGATACCGTGAGCTACCTTGTGGAAGAGTTCCGGGGCATGGCTCAGGAATAACTCTGCTGGTAGACCCTTGACCCCACTGTGACCCAGGCTGTCTCTTATGACAGCTTTTAGATTAAGGCCTAATTAAGGCAATTTATGTCCAAGGAGATGAATTTGATTTTTTCCAGTATAGGGTGAATTGAGGCCCACCTTTGGGTAAATGCCATGACTGCAGATTTAGCAGTCACTTTGAATCATCACTGTTTGCCAATGTTATTTACCCACAGTCCGTTTCTACCAACAGTGTTCATCCTGACCCTTTGCTGTTCTAAAATTGAATACTATGACTTTACAACGATACACCTGTCACAATCTCTACTGCTGTGGGTTATGAGTACAGGGTTCTGGGTGTTAGTTAGTCAGACAATTCTCTCTGAATACTTTAAGTGATGACGTGTTTGCATGTTTGAACCTCCAAAAGGCCTTTTATGCTGATTGTGTAGACCACAGGGTGCTTCCATAGAGAAGGTCTGTAATATCTCATTTAAGCTTCGCTGAGGGCTGGTATCCAGCTGTTGGCCTGTCTTTGTTATCCAGTTAAAAGACCTTGATTTCCACAGGTGAACATCATGATTGGTAGAAGTCTCTGATGACACAAGCTGGCCCCTCTCATTCTGAGACTGACAAAGTGTCATCTTCCCATAACGAGTTTACATGACTCCGGAATGTTTTGGGAGCTTTTGAGAATGAACTAGCACGAGTGATCAGGTAGGCTCACCTGCGCTGTGTGTGCTGTCTGTGCACAGGCTCGGCTCGTACCTGAGACACGGGACGACCTGCCACCATGCCGCTGTTTGGTAAATCCCACAAGAGCCCTGCAGACATCGTGAGAACACTTAAGGAGAACATGGTCGTCCTTATCAAGCAGGACAAGAAGACGGAGAAGGTATCTCTATCACCCCACCAAGGGCTTGGTCAGGGAGCTCCGTCCTCTTGGGTGGTCTCACAGTGCCCCACTGGGGATAATTACAGAAGAGATGGAGTGAATATTCACGAACAGGCAGACCTGCAGTGTGTTTAGTATCCTAGACTGTTACAGTGATGGGCTGTTTCCCTGCATATCCACACTGTTTAGAATCAGAACCAAGCACATACCTGTCTTTTACGGTTAATGAATATTTATAAACACCTGTCTTCACCTAAAGTTGGTAGATTCAATAGCCTAGGGACAGAACTTTCAATGTAACTTTTGGTAACCGCATATTTTTCTACAGCTGAAAGAACATGGTATACTCTCGGTATATCCTCACAGATACTGTATTTACTGGAGAGATATTCAGCTTGGCCACATTGAATTGAATCCATAGCTATTCCATAACATACTGGAATGGAGGGCACAGGAACCTCCTAGACATAGAAAGAACACAGAGTTTGCAGTTTCATGTTTTACAGTCTCTGGCTTCATCTCTGAATTCTCAGTCTCAGTCTTATGAAAAGGTTTTCCCATGCTTTGCAATGGTGTGAATGGTCTCCAGTGGCAGCTGTAATTTATCAGACAGTGCTGTCTTCATAGAGGTGCTATTGAGACATTATTTTCAGTAAATTTTTCCGGAGCATAAATAAAACCTTGATGTGCTCTTTCAGAGACATGCAATTCATGCCACTAGCTCATCAACTCTCATCAACACTTCCTTTTCCTTTTCATCTGGGTCCACTCAGAGAAGCCAATAAATGGCTTGTGGGAGGCTGGAGTCTCCTAAAGCTTTATGTTGTGACGGTTTTAAGTGTAAACTGTATTTTGGAGAGATTTTTTTTTTTTTTTTTAGCTCCCAGCTGCTTGATTGCAACCTGCCACCACAGCTGACAGACTTTCCAGCCACTGCGGTGTTTGTGTGTGTGTATATGTGTGTACATTAGTGTGTTTAACATGTGCGCTTCCTCCAGGCCTCAGAGGAGGTGTCCAAGTGTCTGGTGGCGATGAAGGAGATCCTTTATGGGACCAACGATAAGGAGCCGCACACAGAGACGGTGGCCCAGCTGGCCCAGGAGCTCTACAACAGCGGTCTGCTCATCCTGCTGGTGGAAAACCTGCAGGTCATCGACTTCGAGGTGAAGCCCTACCTGAGACACCCCCCCCCATACCCACAACCATCACGTGTTGCGGTGGGAGATCTGACCTTTGAACTTTGCCCCTCCTCGGCAGGGGAAGAAGGACGTGTGTCAGATCTTCAACAACATCCTGCGGAGACAGATCGGGACGCGCAGCCCCACGGTGGAGTACTTCTGCTCCCACCAGGAGGTGCTGTTCATCCTCCTCAAAGGGTGAGTCCTCCTCCTGCGCCGTGGTGCCTACAGTTCACAGCTTTAGGAAGGGATGCGTCTCCCTACGCTCATATTTTACCCACAATTCTCCACCTTATAAGCAGCTCAGCTGATTGGAGTGTGTGTTTGTACTTGTCTATGTGTGTTTATGTGGGTGTGTATGTGTATGTGTGTTTGTGTGTGTATGTTTGTATATGTATGTGTATGGGTGTGTGTATGTATATGTGCGTATGTGTGTGCATGTGTGTGTGTGTGTGCTTGTGTATATATGGGTGTTTGTGTGTTTGTGTGTACGTGTGTACATGGGTTTGTATGGGTATGTGTGTATATGTGTATATATGGGTGTATGTGTGCATATGGATGTGTTTGTGTGTGTGTGTGTGTGTGTGTGCAGGTATGAAACTCCCCAGGTGGCTCTGAGCTGTGGCATTATGCTGCGGGAGTGCATTCGCCATGAGCCCCTGGCAAAGATGCTGCTGCACTCAGAGCAGTTCCGGGACTTCTTCAGCTACGTGGAGATGTCCACCTTCGACATTGCCTCTGATGCCTTTGCCACCTTCAAGGTGAGCAACGTCTCAGGGCAGGAGAATTCCCACACCTGAGTCTAACACTGAGGCTAGGTGGCTCACTAGCTAGCTTAGTTTGTCAGCTAGGAAACGAAACTGCAAGGTCTGACTCTGTGTGACATCGTGTGGATAGCTATGGTGAAATGGCGATGGAGTTTCTGAGCTAGCCAGGTAGCCACCTGTTTTAAAAATAGACCTCAGTTACTGGACACAACTGCAGGAAGACTCTTAACAAAACTGTTAGGAATGTTTGTTGCCCAAGGATATTGTGAAAAAACACTTTAACACTCTAAACAAGTGGCAAAAATAGAGACATGTTCTATTATGAAAGTGATCAAATCTGAGTCTGATTCTGGTAAGAAATCTCATGCACAAACTATAGAGTTTTAAAAGTAAATTTCTCCCTTTATTTCTCCCACTCCAGTGTTTGAGTGACTAACCTCATCTGTTGTCAGTCACTGTAGATTTTGTTTATCAATATGGCCATTTTTTTTTTAATTCAGATCAATTCATCATTTATTTTTTCATCAACTTCAATGATTTTTGAATGAAAGGAATCCCTCTCTTTGACAGGACTTGCTCACAAGACACAAGGTTCTGGTGGCAGAGTTCCTAGAGCAGAACTATGATGCTGTAAGTATGACAGTGGTCCTCACCCTGGGGTTTACCACGGGGCATGAAGGCTCAGTAAAGATGTGCTTTTCTGGAGAGTTCACGGCTATTAAATGAGAAAAGATTTTATTTTACTGATCTCTGCTGGATGAGAATCTGTGTTACACATTTCACTTGGACTGTCATTTGGTCTCTAAGCTCATTGGTTTATAGGCTATATATTAAAGGGTCATAATTTTTGCTTTATGAAAAGTTATCCTCAAGGAAAATGTTTGGATATGCAGTGTGTGCAGAAATCAGGCTTGTTAATGGTCATGTGTGTTTGGCATACTGTTCATATAATACTGATGTATGAGAAAGGGGATCACACTGATCCAGGGAACTACAGGCCAGTCTAATTTGCAACTCATGCAATTTAGGAATTTGTTATAAGGGACAGATTAGAATGATTTCTGGGAAAAAAGTATCAGATTGGATTGTTAACAGATCATTAGGGGTTTTCGCAGAGGAAGATTCTCCAAAGACCTTTTTGAGGGAACTACTCAATGAGTTAACTTAAGTCGGGCTGATGAAATTATAATTTTGGATTTTCAAAAGGCGTTTGACAAAGCACTGCATGAGTGACTCATTATGAAAGAAATCAGTAGGAATTAATGGAACTATGTTAAAGTGGATTACAAATTGGCCTCAGCGTACAATGAGTAATAAGAGGGTAATAAATTTTTTTTTTCTGAGCAGGGAGTTGTAGAAAGTGGGACCCAGATTATTTTACAGGAGGTACAACACTAAGGTGTGTGCAGCATGAAGAAGTCTTGGGAGTAATAGTTGATGCAAGTCTGTGTGGATCTGGAAAACATTGTGCTGAAGCTGTAAAGGCAAATAGGATGCTGGGATACATAGCAAAGGTGTTGATTGCAAATGAGTTTATATTCATATTATATAATGCACTTTGTCAGACCATATTTAGAGCACTATGTCCAATTCTGAATGTCACACTATAAGAGGGACACAGAAGCTCTTAAAGAAAAACATATACAGAGATATGCTATGTGTTTTCATCTGGTAAGCATTGTCTACCAGCACTGTCCTGTGCTGGTCATTCGCCTATGATGACATCAGGGTTAGGCTTCTTTTATTCAATTTGAGTAGAATACCCTCAAATTATCCTCAAATAACCTCACTGCTGACTCCAAACCCCTGAATAATTAAATACCCACACAAACCTCAATGTTGGTTCCAAACCCCTGAATATGTTAAATACCCACACAAACCTCACTGTTGACTCCAAACCCTTGAATATGTTAAATACACAAAAGCCCTTGAGAAGATTATTCAGAACGGAGTGATCCAACGCAGACTCCATTTTTAGGTATGGCCAGAAATTCAGAGAAATATTATGCTGTATTTTGTGAAATATTAAGTCATGGACACATTAGACATAATATATATTTTAAGTCTCAACTGAAATTATGATCATTATTTCTGAGCATTGAACATATTTTTGTGTAAACTAAGGAGTACTAAGACTTGTAATGCAGGCTATGGTATGTGTTTGTACTTCACTAGCTAGTTTTACAGGTTTACCTGCTTTACTCTTCTGGATAAATTGGGAGATGTCTTTCAGCCTTTATGAATTAGAGGTTGAAGGTCCTGCTGTAGCAAAGAGACATTTTTTTGTACTCTATCATTTTTTTATCATGTCTAGTTGTGGTCATATTTTGTAGCTTCTGGTTTCAGTCATGTTTTGTGGCCTCAGTTGGAGTCTCATGAACTTCATACAGTATGTGGTTAGAGCCTGAACACAAGCACATGATTGCTTCTTATGCCTCCTCCATCCTCCACAGCCTTTTAACCTCCTGTCATGTGTTTGTACAGGTATTTGCAGACTACGAGAAGCTGCTGCACTCTGAGAACTACGTCACAAAGAGACAGTCATTGAAGGTTCTCTCTCCTCACTCTTTCAGCGTCTCACATACAGTCACACTGCCATTTTGCACAGCCTGGCACAGTTTCTCACACAGGCTGATACTGCTGTTTGGCACGGCCTGGCACAGTTTCTCACACAGACTGATACTGCTGTTTGGCACGGCCTGGCACAGTTTCTCGCACAGACTGATACTGCTGTTTGGCACGGCCTGGCACAGTTTCTCGCACAGACTGATACTGCTGTTTGGCACGGCCTGGCACAGTTTCTCGCACAGGCTGATACTGCTGTTTGGCACGGCCTGGCACAGTTTCTCACACAGACTGATACTGCTGTTTGGCACGGCCTGGCACAGTTTCTCACACAGACTGATACTGCTGTTTGGCACGGCCTGGCACAGTTTCTCACATACACTGATACTGCTGTTTGGCATGGCCTGGCACAGTTTCTCACACAGACTGACACTGCTGTTTGGCATGGCCTGGCACAGTTTCTCGCACAGACTGACACTGCTGTTTGGCACGGCCTGGCACAGTTTCTCGCACAGACTGACACTGCTGTTTGGCATGGCCTGGCACAGTTGACAGATTTCTGTGATTTTTTTCGGTCAGTGTAAAATAACAGGGTGAAAACACAGGGCTCACAGTGATGATTAAACTGAGTAAACTGAGCAGCTGTTTATTTTGTAGACAAATCTGTCCTCAAGGTCTTTGAGTGGTTGCATGGTGATGACAGTATTTACATTTATATTTAACTGAATTTAAGTTTCACTAAATTAAAGTCCAACCCAATGGATTACACTACATAATCACTGGGTGCTTCTGAATTCGCATTGCTAATAATTCTGTTCTTAGCTGTCCTTATTAGGCTGTGGATCATTTGTTGAAGTCTTTTTTTATTTTAATCCTGGAATGTGATGATTTTTGTGTGTGTCTTGTGCAGCTGTTGGGAGAGCTGCTGCTGGACAGACACAACTTCACAGTGATGACGCGCTACATCAGCAAGCCAGAGAACCTCAAGCTCATGATGAACCTGCTGAGGGACAAGAGCCCCAACATCCAGTTCGAGGCCTTCCATGTCTTCAAGGTAGGGTCCCACAGGCGGGGTGGGGGTAGGCGGGTCTGTTACAGACCGGTGCCCTTTCATCCCCGAAGCTGAAGTTCGACAAAAAAAGACAAAATCCTTGGCTGTTTCGCTCAGCGCTGATACTGTTGATTAGTATTGATGTGAATGGTCCCAGATGTGGGAGAAGTGGTGGTGTGTAGTGGCTGACATCCAGAATTTTACAGTGTCACATCATCTTGGCAAAAATTGCTATTTGGGACCAAATCTGTTGGGGGTTTAAAAAAATGTATTACTGGTTTTTAATAATAATTCCCAAATTTTCCTTAAAAGAAACAATTGTGTGTCGCATTATCATTTACAAACTTACTCATCAGTTTGACAGTGATCCGTGTTCTCTCATCTCCTTCAGGTGTTTGTTGCCAACCCCAACAAGACACAGCCAATCGTGGACATCCTCCTGAAGAACCAGACCAAACTAATCGATTTCCTCAGCAACTTTCAGAAAGAGCGCACGGACGATGAGCAGTTTAATGATGAGAAGACGTACCTGATCAAACAGATTCGGGACCTCAAGAAACCGGCCTCTTAGAACCTTGGAACTGTCAACCTCACCATCCTCTCTTTCTAATGAGAAAAACAGAAATGATAGTAACAATAATAATGCTATTTAAAATATTGAAAACATTTTTGTCTCTTTAGTTCCTTAAAAAAGCTTGCAAAAAATAGTCAATCACAGATCTTTAGCATCTGTTTTTTCCACAAACAGCATTGTTTTTATCACCAGTGTAGTGCCATTGTCACCTTTTTTTAGTTTGATTTGTTTTTAATGCAAGTTTAAAAAAGGATGAACCAAAGGTTTCAGTAACATCAGTAGGCCCCTCAGTTTATTGGCTTTGATGAGGGAGATATAAGAGGTGAGCACTGAAGTAGTGTTTGAATTTACATAGATGAAATATCAGTATGTTTTTTTTTAACACTCCAAAACTAAGAGCAGTCAGTCCAGACAAGCAGGTGAATGATATAAACAGATTGCTAATAACACTAAAGATGATTCAAATGGTTTGCCAAAATATTTTTTCTTTCAGTATAGCAAAAGTGAGTGATTAGTTGTAACTAACAAAAAGGTGTTGTGTTCCATATGTGTGCGTGTTTCCATGTGTATGTGTGTGTATTTTATGTGTGTGCGCACTTGTGCGTGTGTGTGTATGTGTGTGTGCATCTTGCTTCCTGGACACTAGCCATTCTGCATTCTTTTTCTCTTGTTCTCTCTCACCTCATGAAAACGGGTCTTTTTCAACACTCTTTACTTCATTTCAAACTTGCAGGCCTTTGATACAAGATACAGTAATGTACACAAGGTAATACAGTACAGTTTGATGTAGCCTTTTGGATGCACCAAGGTGCCATAATTCATTCCTTATATCCCAGAGACCAGCTGTGAAATGCATCACTCTGAAAAATACGGGATTATGTCTATTGGCATGACTTGTTTTTAAAAGGAACATTGATTTTTGCATTAAAGGGGCACTTCACTGAAGAATCCAGTTTAATAGGCCATCCTGTCCCTATTAAACAGTTGGCTTACTTTCTTTCTTGTCTCAAACTGATTTCAGTCTTTCCTCAAAAAAAACCTCTCTTGAACTGAACCAAATAGTGTCCATAAGGATATTTGATTACTTCATTGTTAATAGTCTAGAAAAAGTTCATGGCCAGATGATACAGGTATCTATTCATAATCCATTTCTTCACAGAACCAGGTGAGTTTTTAATGTATCTGAACCCAGCACAGCATTTGCTCTGATAATATCTAAAAGTAAACCATACGTCCAACTTGTGCAGTTTACTATGAAGTGTTTTTTTATAGAAAAAACCCAAGTAAAAGCTTGACAAATTACACATTTTGGTGGATTGCCCCTTTAATTAAAACATTTTCAGTGTAACATAATAATCAATATTTGAATTATTGGTTCTTGTAGAATGATATTTAGGCTCCAGCATAGCCAAATTCTGGTTTTCCTAATGATTTTGTGCGATTAGTACAACCTTTTTTTTTTTTTTTTTTTTAGTTTTCTGCTGATAACCATGTTTTTTCTTGTTCAACAGGGCTGTATCACAAATATTACTTCTTAATTATGTAAGTGGTGTTTTCCTGTTGTGTGTAGACATTATTTTACGAATCGATAGAATGTCATGGATAGTGGCATAATTTAAAAATCCATGTAGGCACTTTTGTATTTTTAGCAGCTTCTCCAGTTAAAGTAAGATGGAAGTAAGGATATTTTTATGAGTAGGCTATTTATGTGTGTGTGATGTAATGCTGATTTTATGGAGCTTTTCTGCATTGTTTGAACACAGGCTTGGTATAATGAGAAGCGGCACAGATGCCTTTGCTTGTGTGTTTCCGATGTCCTTTCTCTCACTGCCTTTCCAGGGGAGCTTAATCTTATTCAGAAAAATATGGAATAATTGTGATTAAGCAATGAACCGCCTTAACTCACCATATGCGAGTTACACTGTTCAAGAAATATTCTACTTGAAGCTATTTCTCATTTTCAGTGCTTAAAAATTAGACATAACAAGTGAAAAAATCATAATTTACAAGGACCAGCTAAAAGAACCAAACTCCCAGGGCTCTCTTTCTTTCAAAATGCAGATCATGCAGGCCTAAAGAGATGATCATTACAAAATGTCTTAATAATAATTAAACAAGTGATCAAGAATGGGATAAAGCCAAGGTTTACTCTGACTACAATGACTACAATGTTTATTTCTGAAATACAGTCTGATCCAGGGTAATTCAGATAGTAGTCTGACATGGATCAGAGTGGATTGTGTGTACATAAATACAAATTCAGAAACTGCTCTAAGGAAGGATCTGTACTTCTGAGGAGAACTTTTACAGTCTGTGTTCATCTGGCCAAATAGTCTGGGGCCAAACCCTTGAACAAAAAGCCATCCTTAACATAGTTGCCATACGTTGCCATTTCATTTTGGAATTTATCAATGTCAATACAACATCATAAATATCTTGTAGTATGCACTTACTAGTTAAAAGTGAACTTCTTGCCTTTTTTCCTCTTTTCTTTGCACAGTATAATATCAGTTTGGCAGTGGGCAGGGTGCTGGAGAATTTACCTGTGTTACCTTTAGCAGGTATTTGCAGCTCTGCTCCTTGTCTGCTGGAGTAGCTTCAGTTTTTATTTCTGTTCTAACCCTTAATGACATAATTTGATTTATTATTAGACTGATCAGACACAGGTGGCCACACCGTCCAGGTGGTTTGCACTTTTACGAAAGGCCGAATCTGCAGGATTGTGACCTATGAGGCCCAGGGCTGTCCACCCCTGGTAGGAAACATGTATCTGAATATATATGGCTAATTACAGAAGGAAGGCCCAACAGAGACTCCCACAGTATTCATCAAATCTTATAAAACTGAGCCAAATTCACTTGTCACGTTCCGCTTGGCTTTTGGTATGTAGAATTCCATCACTTTTGTGTACTAACAAAGCAAAGAAATGCCTTTTTTCTTAAGCTTTTGTTGTGGAATTTCATTTAACGATGACACACGGTTGTATATTTCCACCTAATGCTACTGTACCACTTCATCAATACAGGAAAATAAAGAAATAAACAAGGACAACATTTTCAGACTGTGATCTTTTCAACAGAAGAGTGTAAATTACCACAGTTATGAACTTACTAAACAATGGCTTCTCACATTCTTTGCAGTATATCAAAGATGTGGATGAACAATCATAACAGGTTGGTACAGTTCAAAATTTTAAATGCCCGTGTTAGAAAAAGTTATCTGGAGGGAAATGTATGTCTTTTTAAGCTAGGAGGCTGTGCTCTTGTCGTGGTTGTTGGGGGAAATTGTAACACTGTGTTACAGCTGACCCAGAACCAATAGCTACATCAAAGCACACTGGTTTTCAGCGAAGGGAGGAGACAATTGAAAAATAAATGTTTAACATATTTAACATTATGTTTACAAAATGTAAATAAATTTCAGCTGACTAGCAAGTGTACCCTGAGCAAAATATGTGTGCTTGCATCTGGTGTCTAAAGTTCTCATTCCATCCTGATGACCCCACGGTCTGGGCACGAATCTCCACCTGCCTCTCAGACATCTTGGCTTGGATGAAGGAATGCCATCTTCAACTCAGCCTGTCTAAGATGGAGCTCCTTGTCATCCCAGCCAGCCCGTCCATTCAGCGTGACATCACCGTACAGCTTGGCTCAACTACACTACCTTCGTTTAGGTCTGCAAGGAACCTGAAGGTAGTGTTTGATGACCACCTCAACGTTGAGGACCACAGCCAGATCATGCAGATTTGCACCATACAACATCCAGAAAATCAAGCCCTACCTATCTGAGTGTGCTGCACAGCTTCTTGTCCAAGCTCTTGTCATCTCAAGACTGGACTACTATAATGCTGTCTCGTAATGCGTCTGGTGGTCCCATCACATCACAGCACAAAATCACTATTCAGAACTTTCTCTGCTGTTTTCCCCCGATGGTGGAATGACCTTCCACACTTCATCTGTTCTGCCGAATCCCTCACTATTTTTAAGAAACATCTGAAGACACAGCTCTTCTGCACTCAGAAAAGAAGTGGAAAAAATGATTAACTGTTTTTATCTGTATTACTTTTCTGTAGTGTTTGCTGAGTGTCTGTGCAGTTTGGCGATAACACATTCTCGAGTTCTGTATTTTTGTCATTGTCCAGTAGATGGAGCTCCATGTTATCACACAAAAAAACGTGACAACACTGGTGTTGTGACATTACATACTAGAGTTGTGCTGCCCCCTAGTGGCATGCCCAGATACCTAGTATGGATAGAAGTATGAAGGCAGATACAACACGCAGCTGGGGAGTGAGCACCTGCATGCTCCCACCTGTGAGAACTATGATATACCCCAAATAATACTATTTCAATGAGTGAAAATTATTCAATTCAATTATTCTATTCTATTCAATTCAATTCAATTCAATTAATCAATTCAATTATTCAATTATTCGGGTTAGGTTTACAAGGGAAACATCAGTCATTAACTTTGAACACTAGCTGTCTTTTTCTATTTCCTCAGATGGAATGTTTCCCCAGGTTAATTCACTTCAAAAATATCAACATCATTATGTTTGAATCTTAAGAAATCTGCAGTCTAGAATCTTCTGCTGCTGCCTGTGCTTGCAGTCTTCAGATTCAAGAGACAAAAATGGAGAACCTGGAGAATCGGTATTCACAGAAAGCAGTGCATATGCTTGTATGACTTCACAAAACACGCCAGGAAGGAGGTATCATGCAGACAGGTAAAACTCTCTCACTGTTTTTTCCTCTAAACTAACTCCTACAAATTTATTATTGTAACAATCTAGAGTGAACAATGTGTAGTTGTTATATTTAGACCAATATAGTCTAAATAGTTAATTTGACAAAAAATAGAAGTGGAACCATGAAAATGTCAGTGGGGGTTTTACACTGAATTACTGTATTGCATGAACTGGAAAAAAAAACTGAGGATAGCAAAGTTTGAAAGAAGCCAAAGACATGTTTTAACTCAGACATCAGGGCCATGCTTCCCATGGGCAATGAGCCACAGGACTGGAGCAATATAGACTTACAGATTTACAAAGTACCTCTGCTGGAATTTTGTGTAAGGTTAAATAAGATGCTGCACTTGGGCATTTTCTGTGACCCCCGTGAGGTGCAGGAATGAATGCCCTGGTGCCTCCTCACAGGTGAACCAGAGGTGAGAGAGGATGTGGATTCAGCTGATCCTGGATCAGCGGCCCGTGGTCTCAGACAGCAGGAGCTGACACGCAGTGAGGAGGACACCACGGTGCTGCTAAATTACAGCCTTCACGACCAGAGCAAAATTAAGGTCAGGCACACCAGAATGATCCTACCAGTTGATCCACATGCCATTATGATCGGTGATTCTGTGCAGTGAAATACCTTTGACTTAAGTGTGCTGTGTGGGACCCCTAAGCATTGTCCTATGACTGGGTGACACTGGAAGTGTTTAGAATGTGAAAGTTACAGTATACTGAATGTTTGCCTCCCATTAGCTGCTGCAGGAGCTATGGGTGGAGGTGGTGTCACCGCAGGCGGCAGGATGCCCGGGGCCAGAAAGCACTTCAGCTCGGTGAGGTAGTGCACGGACCGCTGCATCCAGGCCTCACTGTGCTGCTTGCACACTGTGGTGTACAACTGGGTGCCGCTGTTCCCCAAAGCACATTCCCTCAGCATCCTGATCACCTTCAGGTCACAGGATAACCGGCATGACACCATAACACAGGTATAACTACACACACTGCCCACACGCGCGCCGAGAGGAGAGCGCGCGTGAGAGGGCCTTCACGCCGCTTACCTGTACTTACCCGTAAACTTACTTTAGCGGCATGCACTGGCTGCTTTTGCAGTTTGTCAGCAGGGAAGGAGCAGGGCCAGGAGGGACCTGTCAGGATGTGGCTAAGAAGAAGTAGATGCACAAACATACAAGAATAGAGAATAAAATGGACAAGATTCAGATATAATACAGATATAGACATACTACTTCAAATAACCGAAAGAAAGTGGTTTAATTTCAAGTTGGCTCAAAGAAGTCGGCTAAGTAGCCGCATTTTAGCATGGGTTCATAGGTTTCATCATAATCAGATATTGAAAACAAAATGAAGAAGACGTTGACGTGTTTACAGGTGCAAGGAGCAGAGTTTGCACAAAGGACACACAGACAGTTTAGCCGGACATAGAGATATGAAGTTTTGCCATATATTAGGTCAGATATAAATATATAAATAGGAATAGCCGTGGCTAAATTAGCTGTAGGGTTAATGGCTGATCATGGGATGGCAGAAAGGAGAAAATACACGTAGAAGGTAGGGGGAATGGTTGTTTTTCTGTTCTTAATAAAAGACAGATTTTATGCAGTAACCGTACTCTCTGTGTAAGTCAGCGGAGGTAGGAAGAACACAACAGCCGCACCTGGCAGGAGCTAGTGATATTGGGGACGAGCCAATGAGCTTTCGGAAAATTAGGGACATGCCTTATCCTTAGTCCCGCTTGCTGCCCCAGGTGTCGTGTGGGGGATGAGGTGGATAGAGCATTGAGTTTATTGTGCGCAGTGGGACACACAACCACATGGCGGGTCAGCATAAATGAGTGTTGTCCGGTTAGCTGGAATTTTCTTAAATGAAAAAAAAAAAAAGTTTGGCTTTAGAAGCCTAGCCACATGCATATACTAGCAGCTAGAAAACTAAAGGTCACATTACACTTACCAAAATAATGTCTCTTCATTGTAATGTGCCACACATTCCTAGCAAAAAGAAAATTTAACAACTGAAACCATGTTACACATATAAATTAAACAGAGCAAGCAGCAAACAACTTACCTACAGCAAATATTAGGCGCTCTGCTATGGGATACCTGAACGATCTTCTTCCTAGTTTTAGTATTAAAAGACCTATAATAGCAAGCAAGTTAGCTACCTACCTGTAAGGTATATGCAACTGTCAAGGTTGCATATACCTTTCTGTGCATTGTGTGGACAATTTGTGTTGTCAAATATACCTTTTTTGTACATTGTTTGGAGCAGTTTTGTGTTTGCATATACCTTTCTGTGTTTGGTATGGATCCAGGCCCCTATTCATCAAGTGTCTGAGAGTGGGAGATATGTCCTAAATTCTCAGAAATTCTGAAACTGATGTCAATTTGGTTCTACTCTTACTCTGAAGGGTAAAAGCACGGTATCAAGATTCTTCATGCTTAAAAGTACTCCTATTGAGGCAGGTATTTAGGAGTCCTCGTGAGCTGTCTTAACCTGTCATTACTAGCCTATAAACATCCAGTGTTATAATACTTTAAATTATAATTTACATGCCCTGACAAGAATGAACCATAAGTTATGTCTTACATGCAATATTATTTCATAAATCTGTGTGCCTATGTGTGCATGTATTAGGTCTCTGGTATTTTGTTCCAATGAGCTTTCAGGCTCACATATTCAAAAATTCTAATACAGGAAAATCGTGTTTTTCTACTGCTCTGAATGGATCTAACCTTCTAAACTGCATGTAATGTCAGTTTTTATTGATTTTTAAAAATCAGATGAAATGAAGAAAATTAATGTATTTTATTCATTTTCGTTTTCAACATAAAATAAACTATGCAGGTTTGACCTTAGAGAACTGGCTTGCATTCTCTGTATGCTGTGACATACAGTAACAGATATGTCATACAGAATATGTTATACATGTTATGTATAATACACACATATTACTGATATATCAGTGTATGTATACAGGTGAGTAATTCATGCAAAACTGCCCTAGAAGCAGAGCAGAAATGTCAGTCTCTGCAGTTTCTACAGGATACAATGTATACAGAAAAAACAGGGACTAGTAATGTTTTCACAAATGTTTGCCTACATGTATGAGTCAATCATTAAAATAACTAAGTTGTCCATTACCATAACTACAGCAGCTTACGACACTGAGGAAAATATTTTAAAGGAAATTTAAATATGCAGATAACATTAGAGTTTTAACTTAAGTCCTGTGACAATCATATATCAAGATGAAATGTGACTTTTCTTGAAGGTGTACAAAATACAACATTTTGTTTCACACACTTTTTAATTGGTACAATTTCGAAATTTCTTCCTGACTCATTTACAATGTATTGCCGTTTAAAGTAAAGGTGACGTTTTTTTAATTATGATGCTACTAAAATTCATTGACTGTAGGAATATAACCCCCAGTCATAGATATACATGGTGGTTTTAAGGCTTTTTACAAGACAGAAGAATAATGATCCACTTATTTATTTCTGCAATAAATTACTGAGAAAAACCTGTCTGGATAACAGAGCGACAGAGATCCATCTCTACTGTTACAGGTGGAATGTATGCCATCAGCAGCCAAAGTCTGGAAGGACACATTTACTAGGTCCCTGTGAATCGTGACTACAGGCACTATCATAACCAATACGCCAGCAGAAGCAACATCCCCCAGCAACCTGCATTACATTGACATAACTGCAGATATCCAAGCAGATCTATAAAAATACACTAAAATACAAAAGAAACATCAATATATAACAGCATAACAAACAAAGCTTTTTTCCATTTTTCTCTGGAAACAACGGTATTTAAAATATAATGATTAAAAAGTGTTTTGGCCCAATAAAAAATCAAAATGCATACAAAATATGAAAACAATGCAAAATATGAATGAAAATGTGAAATGTAATTCATACCGAGGACTAAGAGGACTGAGGACTAAATGTAGTCCTTTCTGTGCATGTGTCAATAGAAAGCCATGTGTCAGGGAAGAACACACAGCCAAGTTCCAGGACAGAGAGAGCCCTTAAACGGGCCAGCCACACCTATATCTATATGGCACTGATATACTGGTTACTTGCCTTTGTTTTAGCACTGTAACAATGGTGTCTTGATACACTGTAATGATGGCTGCTAGGGCTAACCCTAAGAACCATCCTGTACTTACTGATAGACTCCCACCCCATGGTGAACTTTCTGCTAGACTTCTCCCTCCACCCTGTCTGTCCTGATAGACTCCTCCCCCCACCCCATCCTTACTACTAGACTCCTCCCCCATCCTGTCCTTACTGCTAGACTCCTCCCTACACCATCTTCTCCCCATTAGACTCCTCCCCCACCATGTCCTCACTGCTGTCTGACAGTGATGTGGTGATGAGCTGGGTGGGTTGGGCTGATCAGGGCTGGCAGGACTGGCCGGCCTGCTGCTGGATCACCATCTCGTCCTTTCGCAGGGGGAAGGTGTCAATGGTGGTGAAGAGCTCTGCCGCAGTGATGGGGAAGGTGTAGCGCATCTTGTCCACGCCCTGCTTATCGACCAGCACCATGTTAAAGCTGTTATGGGAGATCTGCAACAGCAGCCTGTCAGACACATCATTTGAACAGAGTTTAACTCAAATAGGTTATACTTTATGCGGTGTGCAGAAAGCAACGTTACTTAAACAGTTTACAAGATACTAAACTCATAACAGGAGCATTACCCAGTATGTAGCCAAATGAACACACTAACCATATGTATAATAAAAAGTAGCCTCAACAATACCAGTACATAATAATGAATCATAATAATATCATATGTGATAAACAATAATGGCATAACTAGGTCTTAATATCTGTAACAAGTAGTGACAATGATATAGTACAAAAGGTACTGAAGTGAAGGGCAATGGCTACAGGCCAATCTAAACTAGGGAAACGGAATTCCTCCAAAGCGCTAACATTAGCTACTGATGCACTGTGTAAATGAATATCTACTCTTTAAATCAAGGATTATTTGAAATAACATATCTAGCCTTTCAGTACATATTCTGCATGGTTGACATTGACCCATTAGCACCACTACTTTAGACACCTCAGTGAAGAGAATGGTCTATGCAGAATTAAAAGCAGTCTCAGATAATGGGATAGGGTGGAGGACATTACAGCTAGACAAAATGGTGAACATTAAAGCTAGATAGGATGGAGAACATTATGGCTAGACAGGATGGATTACATTATAGACAAATAGGCAATAACAGAGACTGAAGGACATACAAATGCCTGCTGTTTCAGTGCACAAAAATGATACAAATTCTAGCTAGATACTTAGCAATCCTTAACTTCAAATAAGTTTAAGTGTGTAAGCTTAGTGTTAATGTATTCACAGTCCATTAAACTATGACAATATATGTATGGTACAGAAATATACCACTGATTTCAAATAATTCTCAAACTGCACAATAGCAATTTTCCAAATCAGTTCCAAAATCAGACAATTAAATTATTAAGTCCACACCGTGGAATACAGATATTTTTTGCAAGATTTTGCAAGCTAACCTTTAACACTTCACAAAAAAGAGCTTATCACACTAAAAAATAATAATAGGCATGTGCATCAAAACTAAGATGAACTAACATAAGACACAGAGTATTATTGATCAGGTTGATCATATTTGTACCAGATTTCCAGGGTGTGTTATTCATCAAGTAGACTGGGTGTTAACAGAGGCCTGTGTTATTTGTACCTGAGCTGCAGGGCTAGGCCAGGGGGGATGAGTCTGTGTCGGATGCGGCCGATCTGTGCTGGGTAGGTCCCAACCAGCTCCACCACCGTCACGTGCCTCAGGTCCAGCCCACACTGTGCGTGCTGGAACACAGCACAGACATCACATGTACACACATACTCATATGCATTCACTGCCTGTCCTTAATACCAAGTATAGACCATGAGGCCCAAGTGTCCCCTTTTTAAATGAATTTGCAGATTTTCTTTCTTGACCACATATCACAGCAGATAAACTGCTCATTGTAGTGGTCTTTAATGTTCAAATAGACCTATGATCCTTTACAAATGGTCTCTAATCTAATTCTCTCTCTCTAACTTGGCAGACAATAAGTGTACATTAAGTACCTCACTGAGCACCACAAAATGGGAGACAGGAACTGAAGTGACATTAACAGCATCAGTGGGACACATTTTGTCTATGTTATTACTAAAAATATTACTCATGCATGTGAATATTACATGTAATACCTTTACCTTTTGTAAAGTGCATTGTTGGTGCTTTAGCAATGTAACACTTTGTTTTGTGAAGTCACATTGTTTTTGCTGAGAGATTGATGTGACTGCTGGTGACTGTGACGTGACGTGCAGTCTCTCTGTAAATTAGTGGCATTCACTTGGAAACCTGGAATTGGGATAAACCCTTCTCGAGGTGAGACCTGGGGAGTAAGCCCTCCCCCCTCTCCCTTCCTCTCTGGCTTCTCACCTGCAGGTTGGTCATCTGAAACCTGTAGTAGTGATTGGCAGCTGTCGGGGCAGACACAATTAGCACGCGCCGCTTCTCATAGAACTGGTCCAGCAGGGCAGCCGCCGTGCGCACGCCCACGTTGATGTTCATGGCTGCAGGTCGGCAGGGCACAGGGACAAATCATGCGAGAGCACACAACAATCACTGCAAATATGGCCACCACTCCATGCAGACATCATCATTACTAGAAGTTTCCCAATTATTTCACTGATGTTGTTATTATTATCATTTTTTATTTTTTTGTTTTGCATATCCTCAATATTTACTTTACTGGTGTAATGACAAGAATGAAAGGAAGTTTTCTGTCACCTTTATCAATTAAATGTGTAATGTATGATACGCACAAATTCATCATCCAAGGGTAACAGTTTGTATAAATATGTTGCTCAGAAATACTTCTCTAATGGAAGTCAAGTAGCTTCTTGGCTGTACCAGCTGGTAGGCTACAGAAACACATACTGTATGTTAATTACCTAATTAGCTGGCTATTTTTTCTAGCTGCCTTGTGTAGTAATAAGCTATCTGGTTAAAATAACATGCTAATCAGCTGTAATACACAGCTAGCAATGTGATGATAACCAGCTAGCTAACTCATAATAATTAGCTAGCAAATTAGCCAGCTCATCACACCTGTGGATAACACAGCAATCAGAACTTTGCTTGTTGGCTTGCAGATGAATATTTTTTTCACTGTAAAATGCTTGCAAGGACTGACAACCAAATACGTGAACTTATTTAGCAGAGTTTTTTCTGTCACTGAATGCCAAGACTGACAGATATTGGGTAAGGACAGAGGTTATGCCCAAAGTGAACGTTAACATTTAAACCTCCCCCACTCACTGGTTTATACGATGATGTCAGAAAGTGAGGGGGACAGGAGAGAGGGAGTGGATTAAGACCCTGCCAATCAGTCAGGGTTCCAATCAGAGTGCTGCAATGCAGTACTTTCCAGCTCTCTTTAGGCGAAAAAACATACAGGTGGGACACATAGGTGGGAAAATATTCGATAAAGACAGTGGTTCAGGGTCTAAGAACACTGTGGCCCACCAAGAGCAGGGTTTTCTAACCCATCCCTGTGCTACAGAACTGCATTTGTACACACTAGTCTCAGAGAATAAGCTTTACTCTGGTGAATGGAAAATTCTGGCTGCAAAAGAATTTACTCCGTCGTGTATCTCTGAACTTTGTCTTAATTTCAATTATTTTCAACAAAGTAGTTATGTTTAGGCATTTCCAAATAAATGTGCTACATAGGTCCAACACATGTTTAGAGCAGAGGTGTAAGTATCACCTTTCTAGTTTGTTATTACCTGAAAGTATGTTGTATTATTTTAACAACGTGTTGCTTAGCATTGCAAGGATTCACATAGTATTGTACAGCAATCCCATAATTGTATGTTATTGCTTTAGTGTCATGAGTGCTAGCCAAATTAGTCGGTAGTTTAGACTTCCCTCTCTCAGCTGGCTTCTCATTCTCTCGAAAACTGAGTAGGACATTTACTGGGTGTATTTGTGCTAAAGTAGCAGTGGATGTGACAGCCTTGTTTCTCAGTCTTGTACAAAGACTCAGTTGTATAAAGACAAGGGAGTCTATCTGCAGAAGTCAAGCCCTACAGGAGGGAGGCCCTGACACATCACTATCCCATATAGCTACTGTTAACGTAATGAACTATGAGCTATGAACTATGAGCTGTTGTTAATTATATTTACCAGCGCTGGTTTTCACAGGGCTGCTACTTGGCTCAGGAACTATTTCACAGATAGAGGCCAATGTATTAATGCAGGGGGTCATAAATCAAGTTTCCTTTTGATCAACAAAGGAGTTCTTCAAGGATCCATTCTGGCTCCAGTTATGTTCTCTATTTTCATAAATAATTTAGGAGAAACTATGCAGTCAGAAAAACTATATCTGTATGCGAATGATACTGTCATTTTACACGGTTCCTTCTTCCCTAACTCAGGCTGTTAAAAATCTCTAGACTGTAGTTCACTCATTAAAACCCATGTTACATGATCCTAAATTAGTCCTGAATGAACAAGATGTTTTAATAGAAACATCAGTTTAATGTGCCACATCTCCTGCTGCTGCTTCTGTGGCAGTATATTCATGAGCTAATGAATATTTATTGATGCTGCAGTTCTTTTTCCGTAAGAGGGAGCAAATGCCCAATTTCCACAAAGCAGGGGTCAATGTATAGAGTACTGAGCAGCCTCCCAGTCCAAGTGAATGAGTGAGTAAGTCCATACTTCACTCAACATCATGTAAATTACAGCATGTACTGTATCTGTGGACAGTGGGTAAGGGTGTTTTTTGGAGCAGTTGCATTTAAGAAATACTCCCCTGTCATCATTTCAGTGACTTTGGAGAAGCCACGGCCTCTGGAAATAATGTTGAAATCATCATGTTTGCAGTGTTGATTCACATAGTTTAAACAATCTCAAAGTGGGTTTTTCATACTTTATTTAAATCACATCCTCTCCCACCCTGATCTTTCCCACTAAAGCGTCAAGCATCATTTGAAAAGCCACAATGGAAGATTTTATGCAGTTTGCACTCAAACTCCTACTGGAGACAGTTAACAAAACAGCTTTTCACCAGGTTTCCCAGCAAGGAGAAGGAACTAAGAGGGACCAAGCTTGGTTTCTACAACTAGATTCCCTGGGAAATAAGCAAGCGGTGCAGGGTTCTATGCCCTACCTTAAAACAGAAGAGGGAAAAGACCAAGAACGCTTTTCTTGTGGTGGATAAACTGTAAATAGATGGGCAGCTCTTCCAGGCTAACACCACCACACCCTGGCTCTTCTGAGACTTGCTACACTAAGGCTAGCAATTAGCAAACACAAATGTATACCTTTCTGCGAGAACAACAACCACTTACTTACCTGTGACTGCTTATTTGAATCTGTTCCCACTCTCACACAAGCAAGCACAGACAAACTTCTCTCTCTTTCTCACTGTTTGTATATTATTCTGTATTTAGGTTCAGTGTTTATCTATTTATGTTTGTAGTTTCTGTCTGTCTGTGTGTGTCTGCATGTACATTTATATCATTATTAAGAAAGGAAAACTGGCTGTTATTTAAGAACTCTGGATAAAAGGGGGAATCCTTTCAATGTACTGTTTAGGATTCTCCTCTCACGGCTCCAGTGATGACAGTGGTAATAACAACAACATTCATTTACATCCCTGACACATCTCACTTGTAAAGTTTGTGAGATGGTAGATGGCAGTGATTAAGAATGGGGCAAACTCATTACCCTGTACCGGCAGTGTAAACAGTAAGTTTATGTTGAGAAGAGCAATGGACGGGGCATACGTACGTGAACAGGACGTCTCGGTGCCAGACCAGGTCATGCCGTACTGGCACACCCTCGCGCCGCTGCCCTGCAGCTCGTACCCGCCCATACAGGTGAACTCACAGGTGGCACCGTAGTTATCCCCATCGCCATCACACTTCATGTAGCCATTGTCGGGAGGGGTCAATGGGTTGCAGCGCCGTACTGCAGAACAGAGGAACGGTCACAAGGTCACTGCAAATTATTCCCATTTACCTGACTCAGGTGGGACTGAAGGAAACAGGACTGTTTTATCTGCCCTGAATATATTTCAGGTTTATGTAACACTGAATTTTAACATGCCATTATATGTTATATTAGACTAAACTGTGTATGATGGCTGTTATTTTTCTTGTTTTGTGCTTTTTTCCTGTGCTCCAAGAAGGAAAACCTCATTTTGGATAAAAATCAACTCAACTCTTCCAAATGAAATCTACTCAGATCTCCTGTCTACAATTTCTACAAATCTGTACAAATTTTATTTACAAATCTTACTTCCTTTGGTATACGCATGGGCTTTACATACTTTGGAGTATGTGTGGGCTCACCCCTGGCTTCAATCAAGACTGACACGACATCTTAAGGGAATGTGGTATTGAATCCAAAATACAAACTCTTCCAATTAATCATGCATCATATTCACATGGCCCACCTGTTTTCTCTTATCATGACATTTTGACTGAATCCTCTGCACCATATACAAAATAGTGTTTGCAAAATCAGAAACAGATATTAATAAAAAAAAATCTCATCTGAAAAGACCACATCAGAGCTGAAGACAGGAAGGCCACATCTAAGGTTCCGAATGACAAACCTCGCACTCGCACTGAGAATCTGCAGGAGGCTTTGTTCCCCGCGCGGTCGAACACTGTGTAGGAGATCTTGTGATCTCCTTCTGGGAACTCAGTCCCAGGTGGCTTCCCTTTCAGAATTACACTGCAGGAGCAAAGAAGCAGAAGTTTGTCAGTGCTGTCTATTCATCAGGAATGAAAGCACGCACCCTGACTCTCTGCCATTGGCCCTCAGTATATATACCCAAACTGAGAAACTGCAAAAAGTTTAACAATCTAATAATTAGGAAAGCCACAAGTGAGAGTAAGTTGATTATTACAGTCATCTTATCACTGATTAGGAAACTCTCTGCTTCTCTAGACCACACGTGTTGCTCCCTGCTGTGCTGTTACCCACTCTGTGAGGATGCCATCTGCTGTGTCCTTGCCCTCCGGCGTGTCCCAGGTAACCCGCACCGTCAGCTTCCCTGGTTCTGCCGTCTTGTCCTTTATGCTGGGGCATTTGATCACAGGCGGCTGTACATCTGGAGAACAGGGAGACAGAGAGCATGACGAACCCCATTTATGACAAATAGCGCCGGGTGTCAAAGGAGGGAGGTCCTCAGAACCATCAGTACTGAAATCATCTGTCCCCTGAAATATCAAAACTCATTCTCTAAATAAAAACATAGCCATTTGTTCTATGAAATATCAAAACTTATCTTCTAAATCATCAACGATGCAAACTTAGGGGTCTGCCCCACAAAATATCAAAAATAATCTTTCAAATTCCATGTAATATAAAACAGCTGACTCATTTCTAATTAAATTTTATTTATTTTTAATTTTAATTCAGTTGAATTTCATTTATCAAACAGAAACGTTTTTGGTATGAATATATAAAAGGGTCCAAAATAAGATGAAGAATTGTGAAATGTGGGAGTGCTGGTTTCTGAGCATTATCAGAGAGTGGGACCATGGTTTAGCAATGAGAGCAGTAGTCTCTGCACCTCCAGATCAAAGGTTTGAGCTCATGGTCCTGAAGATAGAAAGCATCACTTTTCACTAGTCTCACACTATGAAAGCTGTGATTAACGGAGACTGACAATAGCACAGTTTTATGGCCATAAACAGCCATGTCCCCGTGGACATGGAGAGATCGCAGCCTCCAACTTTCTGTTTTTGTCTTCTAAACGTTTGGCTTAAGAAAAACACAGTTGATGGGCAACTTTTCACATTTCCACTGAAATGTATGCAGTGCCTTTCTCATCCCAGGCCTTTAAAAGATGGGGGAACCTGATAAAAACTGAGATACAAATAAAAATATCTGAAGTAATTTCAAAACAGAGGACTGAACTAACCTGCTAGACAGACAGATACATAGTGCAGTAGGTAACACTGTAAGGAGGCAGCTTATTTCCAGACTGAGAGGTTAGTAACTTACACTACATTAAATTACATATTCGTATCATACGGATATCCATATCAAAGAAAATAGGGATTATTTCTGGTGTTCCACAAGGATCTATTCTTTATCCTATCCATTTACATTTACACTAATCATTTGGCAAACACTTTTATCCACAGCAACTTACATTGTACATGCTTCCACTGAGCAAAATAATTTCTGTCAGCTTCCAGGGAGACAACACACAGTTATACATTTCTGTGGTGTCTCGACAGTGCTTTTAATCCTTTAATCAGCCGCTCACCTACTACTCTCTTATACTTTCAACACTAATCATTGTGTTAAACTCTCATGTTCTAT
This sequence comes from Megalops cyprinoides, assembly GCF_013368585.1. NCBI lineage: Eukaryota > Metazoa > Chordata > Actinopteri > Elopiformes > Megalopidae > Megalops > Megalops cyprinoides. Next base: position 9,954,413 of record NC_050593.1, read on the forward strand.
CAACACTAATCAGTGTTTCATTCTATAATCATAGTGTTTTACTACTGACAACCTCACATTCTTATCACTTACAGTCAGCTGCTTTTCAGAGAAACTCACCCACACAAGCAGTCTGGCCTCCTGTCCAGGCTTTGTTGCTCATGCAAGTGACAGTTCGCTCTCCCTTCAGCGTGTACCCAGGTGAGCAGAAGTACTCACACCTGGAGTTAAAGTAGGAGCCATCAGAACACTTGTAGCCCCCGTTGGATGGCATGGTCAGCTTTGGACAGCGGATCTCTGCAAGAAAAATGTGGTGTAGTGTTAGTGAACAGGGCTCATAATCCAAAGGCTGTCCATTTGGTTCCCTGGTGGAGCGCTGCCATTATACCCTTGCGTGAGGTGCTCTCCACATGGCCTGAACTGTTTCAATGAAGGACATGTAACTGTAAGTCGTGTAACTCAGTCTGGATAACAGTGTCTGAGGTGCAAGTGCAATGTAATGTAAAGATAAATATGTCACATGCTGAACGACTTCACTGGGGTTTATTTTCAAATACTTACTATGTTCATTTCATGTTGCATAGCGTGACGGCTATCACTATATCCTTAAATATTGCAGTAGTTGTATACATGAGAGAGGTTACTCTAGGATGACATGATGAGACATGTTAAACGCTCCTGCCTTTGTGTGCCAGCAGGAACACAAAACGAATGTTTAAGATTCAGGAAAAACAACTTTCTTTGCATTTGAACACTGTTTTATTATTAGCAAGTAAGGAAAATTGTGTTTTTCACATAAACAGTTTTTTTGTACCAGAAGAATATACTTTGGCATAATAATTGGCTACCATCAAGTAAATATTTTGTAAGTATTTCATCTTATATGACAATCTGAATAAAGGCATCTGCTAAGCAAAAATGTAATGCCATGATCACTAGATCACTAGCTAACAATATTTGCATTTGCTCTTTCAGTGCATGCACAGATGGCTAGCTAGTTCACAATCTGGTTATACTGATGAACACAAAGAGGAGAGGGTCATTCCTCTCTTCTTCTAGCAAGGTAGCAAGCAACTACATGTGATTATATTGTAATGCCCGTAAAATAAGCAGTTAGCAGACTAGATATCTTTAAAGTGACTAAACACGTGACATACAGTAGTATCTAGCTAGCTAGCTGGCTGGCTAAGCACCTAGCTACAAAACTAACACAAAACAGCTCGCTAACTTGCCAGAGAAAATTTATGCTTTTGTTAACTTAGTTTGTGCTAAATACCTTATATTTTGTCAGGCATTCTGTTAAACATATTTAAACTAACATTAACTTCAGAGAACACTACCTTTACCAAAAAAGATTCACCAGTGTGGGGCTAGTCATACAGTCTTATGAGATATGCTTACGGAAAGAGCCAAGACAGTCCACAGGACTCCATATAGTGTCACTAACTAGTATCTTATGTAGGAGGAGTAACATTTTAAGCTTCATTTGGAGAGGTTAAAAATATTGAATAAGCTGTCAGACAACATTTGTCTTGGCATTCATATTTCTAGGTAATGGTACAATGAAAAAAAAACATTCAAAAATTGGGATCCTCACCAAAAGGCAACAGAATCAAGGGAAGGTCTGCTCTTGTCCTACCTACCTTTGAATCTCCCCGTCCCTAAGGCTAATTTTAACCTTTAATCCCTGCATCACTAAGACTCATTGCATTTCCTCTCATTCAAGACCTGAGTCACAGCACATATGCATTTACTTCCACTTGATATTACCACAAAAGGTAAATGTTTTGCAACACTGGCATTTTAATTATTGCCATAATGAACTTGTAATCTCTAATTAATCCCGTGATGAACCACAGCATATGAAATATTCTGCCCTCCACTGGAGCGGCATGCATCGAGAGAGCAGTACCTCTGCAGGCGTAGTTCCCTGACCAGTGCTTGCTGGCCATGCACACCACCTCTGGGTGTCCCTGCATCTCGTAGCCTTTGTTGCAGTGAATCTTGCAGCGAGCGCCCATCACGTTCCTGTAGTGCTCTCCCCGGGGGGTCCGGCAGCTCACCTGCCCGTGCTTCACCTTAATAGGAGCACACCAAGGTGTTCCTGTCACAGGGGAAAGAGAGAATGGTATCTTCCACACAATGATATCCAGTCACCGATGCGTTAATACCCCTTGGAAAAGTTCGGTGGTAGACACCCTTACCCATAATCCTCCTATTGTGACCCTCACCAACTCCATTGAAACATCTTCTGAGACACTTGTAAGAGCACAAGTACAAATAAATTCCATCAAAAGTGAATGACAGCCTAACACCACTTGAAAAAGTAATATATGCAATATGTACAGTAATAAAAATACATTTAATATTCTTTAAAATTTAAAAATGAACCAAAATATATCAGTTATTGCCAGTTTCACGTGTGCATGTTTTAAGCAGCAAGAATTGATATATTAATATAAAATATATCTTTATTTATTTTTTGAATTTGGAATTCCCAATATGTTTGACTCCTTTTCTCCCAGCTTGGAATGCCCAATTATATCCTTAAATACTGCCCCTATTGCTGCAACCCCTACTGTCAACGCGGGACAAATACATTCTCTCCTACAAAACACACGATGTCAGCCGCCACTTCTTGGCACACTGCAGCTCCCATGCTAAGCTTGTGCAGACTTGAGTCAGAGGAGGACACCTCATACACAGCTTTATGCAGGGAGAGCTACAGATTCCTGATCGACCAGAAGGGGTTGCTATTAGGTAGGTAGCCAAAACCTGTGGCTGCCATACCCTCGCCTACACAAATTCAGCCGCTATGGACTCCCGGCTATCCTCGGCTGATGACATGGCTGGGATTGAACCAGAGCTTTAGTGCTCAGCCTTGCGCTTGCAACACCAAGCACTTTTGCCAGGTGAGCCACTTAGGAGCCTCTTAAAATATGGATTGTATATCCTCATATGTAATTATTGACAAAGGAAAAGACAGAGTGAGCTTTCCCCATAACTTACCTCCCTCTTCACCACCTTCACCTGCATCCCCTCATTTGAGAAACACCCAGAGCAAGTAGAGAAGAGTACACGAAGTAACTATAGTAACCATAAGATCCATCTTTCCATGCATTCTTCTTTTTTGAATTGTAAATAGAAAAACAAGAAGGCGGCTATTGTTTTCTATTTTGGAACCTACTTAGAACCTGTGCTTTTCAACGTATACTTTGAAAAACCATTTGGGATTTTTATTTCAATCTCATTTTTAAATATTGTCTTAAATGTTGTCTGTAAACAAAACATTATAAATTGGATATTTAGTATGATAGAAGTAAATACACCTTAATATTAAATATTAAAAATAAATATTTCTGCTGCTGCACAGAAATGTTTAGTCACAGTGGTGCCTAATGGCTTAAATTTGATTTTTCGGCAGAATTTACAGCATACATGGCTGAAGATGGTATGAGACAGCCATTACTACCTGGTATGAGATGATATGAGATTGTCATTACTACCTTGCAGTCTAGAGATGTTTGCATAGGCAAAATAGTAAATTAACTAAATTTTAACACAGCTAACACGTGTAGGATGCTGAAACTGGTAAAATATAAAGTTAGCCTATATATCTACAAATGTGACTGTCATTCTGCAATGTAACTAGAAGCAACCAACAATGTAACTAGAGTCTTGCCTTAAAAATAGGCAGTAAAATTTTAAAATAAATTCTGTACGCAACAGGTAGCCAATGCAAAAATGATAAAACTGGGATGATATGAGATATAAGGATATATGGATATATGTTCTCCTGTTCAGTCTTGTTAGGAGCCTACCAGGAGAGTTTTGCAATGGCTGGTCAAAACAGCATTAAAGGAGGACAAAAGGAATCCAGCAACATTCTCGCAGATAATATTTAACTCCTGTGTTGAGGGATCTGCATTCTAATTTTAGTAATCTAATGAAGAATATGGCATATATTATATGGCATATATATGGTATGAAAGTAAAAAAGTTGACAACAATCCAAACTAAAAATGCCACTTTCTTGTTTTTCTATTTGTGATTCAGAAAAGAAAAATGGATGGACAAAAAGTACCAGGATCTTATACTCTCAGTGGTTCTCTGCGTCAAGACACATCAGTGGACAAATACCCAGTGCACCCCTGAGCTTTGAGCTCCTGTTCAACTGGAACAGGATCCAGTGACATGTTTTCCAATGTTTTTGTACAACAGGTTACCTCAGCCAATTAATATCTGTTAAAATTTCAATCAATATTTACCATATTAATCTTAGTTTGATCAAAATGGGCTCATTTACATGTATAATTCACTATGACTTGGTGGTACACTATAATGCCATGCTTCTATCATTCTCTTTGGTGAGTGAGTGAAGAACACATTTTAGGCTCCACAAAACAGCATCTTACATTCTAGGCTTTAGTTGGCAGAATATTTAAAATTCCATGTAAACTTGCCTGGTGTATGGAAAATGACATGAGAAAAAACTAGAAATTCTGTCATGGTTTACCTCAGAGAAAGCATGGCATGTAATTGGAAAATGAAACCCTACATTTTGGAATCTGAATTATTTTACTGGTCTCTTTTACTGAGCCTGGTGTGGAGTCTTGGTCTGACCACTGCTGCCACTAGGCAAGACTAGAAACCCATCAGAATGGGGTGGGATGAAGTTACGAGATTAGTTCTGTGTGCTGTCTGTTTTTTCATTTGATGACTTCTGTGCATTGAGTGCCACTCTAGATTTTATTTAAGCTACCATTCCAATAAACACATCCATACATGTACAAATGATTGCCTAAGCTAAGTCCCTACCTGACAGTGCTGCCAACACTGCAGTCATAACTGCTTCCGCTTGCTATTTCCAGCTCAAAGCCCAGGGGTGGCACTGGCTGCAGAGAGACCACCCATGATTGTGCAGTGGAAACTAGCTGTCAGCCGTTAGTCGAAGCGTTCACCTTTATATCTATGTGCATACGAGTCCTCATCGTCTCCATACGATGAATACCCCGACCCTGGAACAAGAAAGTAATTACAAGGAGAAACAGATGCTGAGGAATTGTCAAGCTCAAAAGGGAGATGCTGTGAGCAATTCCTCACATGTTAGTTGGTGGAACATGGAGCCTGTGCTCATGGCCCACACTGCTGGCTGCCAGAGGCAGGAAGCCTTTGAGAAAACCTGGCGAAGCACAGCATTTCCTCATTCAGGAGCCACACAGTTTCAGTTAGAAGAATCTGGTGACTAATGCATACTTACTACGATCTGTGGTACTTTCAGTTGCTATCCTCATGTAACCATCCGGCAAAAAGCATGATGCTTACAAGAGCAGGAAATGAGTTGGCACCATTTTGTGATACTGATTCACTAAGCATTTTCATTTCTTTCAGCATTCAAAACACAATTTATATCACCAGATTTCAAAGTGCAAGGCTAAAACTTGCAATATTTTAATATTATCCAGCATGTAGTGGATAATTCCTAATACTGACTAAAAGATCCACTTACAGACTAAGGGTATTGAGATGCTATATCTGCAGTTTCCACAACTTGCAGCAGACTGCATCTCAGTATGGCTTTTATTGACTATTATGATTATACATTAATATTTTTGACATGCTGGATAGTAATAATATTGTCAATAATCTATCTTGCTCTTGTACTTTCCATCGCCAGAACATTATCACTCCTCAGAACTGCATTAAGTGACTATAATTCCTTTGTCAACCCAGGACAGAATATACAGTGCATGATGACAGATGTGTAAGTACAATAAATCATCGTTGCTGTCATCTCCCGGACTGTGATCAGAGAAATCTTCTTAAAATATATTTGTTGTAGCTACTTGTCACCAAGCACCTCCAGCACGTGACTCTTTCTATAATGTGATTGGATAATTGGTGAAGCATTTCTACATAGCATATTGTATGTTTGTCTTTTTTTAATTTGACGATGCAAAAATAATCACCATAAATTCCTTCAGTGGTGAGCAGAACATTTCTGCTCCTTCATGTGCAACTGTAAAGATAGGTTTATTAAGGTGGTGCTACACAGCAAAGGCCGTGCATGCACTACCAGAATTCAGTATCTGAGAGGAGTTCTCAGGAAAAGTTCCCAGGGAATACTGACTCATCGTTGACGCATGGCAAAGCAAGTCCCTCTTTAAGGTCTACTCCACTCAGTATGCAAAAGCAGCAGAATTTCTCACTACAGTTTTGTCCGGATGTAGAATATCCACAACACAGCTTAGAATACAGACAGTAAAAATACAATTGGCTAGCTATTACAGTCGAATTAGCATAGTGTAAAAAAAAACAATACAAGGACTTTTTTAAGCATAGCGTAAGTGCCCTCCTGCTTAACCCAATTAGTATCCAGAGTACACCCATAGGCCCCTGCACCACCTTCATTGCATCTCTGCTTCAAACCACACCACCAGCTGTCCCTACTGAACTTTAACCTTATCTGTATATTAATCACCGTGCCTGATGTACCTCTAGTTTAGGACACAGACAGTACACTTGTGCCTGATTTCCTCCATCACTGCCTTACTCATTGTGAATCTGAATGGGTTGATTTAAATCGCTAGGACTTCTGGACTGAATGAGTACAGATAAAGTATGCTTCAATGCTTCCATTTTAAATAAGAGTTGCACAACAGCTCAGTATACTTCCAGTATTCTAAAAAAAAAATAAAAAAACTTAATTTTGGACCCTTTATTAGGATTCAAGTAGCCTGTATACTTTCTACACATACTGGGCTCCACAGGAATCCATTTATTGCCAAACACTACAGCACCCTATATCTCATGGTATTCAACTGTATGTCAATGACAAGTTAGCAGTGTATACATTGGCAGTGTACCAGAGTGGTTAAGGAGTAGGGCTAAAAAACTGCTAGCTCATTTCCCCCCCAGGGCACTGCTGCTGTAGCCTTGGGCAAGGTGCTTAACCCAGAATTACCTCAGTAAATATTCAGCTGCATAAATGGATAACATATAAAAAAAAAGGTAACCTATGTAAGTCATTCTCGATAAGAGTGTCTGCTAAATGCCAATAATGTAATGTATATCACTTAAAGTACAGAAAAGTGCTACAAGTACAACGTCACAACCTGTAGAATGGCTGCCGTTTAATTTTCATATAGGGCAGAAAAAGAAACAACTGCTTATAGATAAATATATGCAGATTACTGATGTCACACTTCTGTAAGACTGCAGTTGTCTGTCATTAATAGAAGGTCAAAAGAAACATACTGAGATTCATCTGGGAGCAAGATTCCAGAAAACACCCACTTTCTCTCAGGTTTCAATGGGCCAAACATGCAGCCCTGATAGAGAATCCAGTCTTCCGTCCAGACTATTCCCACTGGCACAGCTGTCATCATATCATCCTGTTGTATTTCTCTGTCATGTCACAGCACACACTATTAAGTCTACCTGCTTTTACAACTTTTGCATCTGGCCCATTCCCTTTATTTTATAATGATGCAGTTTCTTGCCGTAGCTGGAATCAGTGCCCGGTGTGCATGGGCAAGAGCAGGCTATCTCATTTTTGGAGGTGACAAGCAGTGTTCATTATTGAACAGGAATCTGAATCACCTGTTGCCCAGTTTCTGTGCACTGTGTGCCATTTCCTGAGAATGTGCCTGACTTTCTGCACTTTTCAGAATGTGTGTAGGGACATTTCCTTGTGACAGAGTAACAGTTTTTTACTTTTAACATTCTTTTTATAATTTCGGACATTGAGAGATGTGTGACAAATCCTTAAAATGAAATTCCATGTCAACTGGCAATTGTCACAAACATGGTTAAAAGATTTCAATACATCAGAAAGATGAAAAGCCAAACACTTAGGTTAAAGGAATGGCCAAGGAGTATGTCACTGTCAGTCCCACCAATCACGTTTATATTATTGTCATTTAGCAGACCTTGTTATCCAGAGCGACATACATAGGTCACAATTTTATCCATTTAAAAAGTTAGATATTTACTGAGGCAATTGCAGGTTAAGTACCTAGGCCAAGGCTACAAGAGCAGTGCCTCAGCAGGGAATAAAACCAGCAAACTTTTCTTTATAAGCCCTGCTCCTTACCACTACGCCATACTGATGCCCAACTATCATGCTTGGCACCTGTTTTGTTCAAGGGTTATTTGCAGAGTAGAGACGTAGACTACAGAGAAAAAAAGTTTTATTTCAATCTGTTCTGGGGCAATGTGCAAATTTATTTGCTCCAGCCAATTAACTCCACTTGAAAGAAATGCTTCTTGACATAGTTCTTGATGTATCTCATTTCCTCTGACTATGTAATTTTTTTGTTCTGTACCAAAGAGCTCCTAATAAGCTCATAATTCTTAAAATCATACAGCTGACAACTACGATGTAATTATTCACACGCCTGTGCTGATTCCACCAAGATTGCTAAGATTAGAGTGTCTACAGGGATACCTTGGGATACATGATCACAACTAAAATACAGGTTGAGAACCCCATAGGGGCTTGTAATTATAACTATAAGCCTCTAATAAAAAATAATAATTGGCTAATTGAGTAATAATTGAGTTTATCCCAGTGTGCCTTCATACACTATAGCCTCTTGCTGGAACCTCTATATACACAGTTCAGGCCTGCTGCTGCATGGACCTCCATGCCAGGTAGCAACTGCACACATGTGTTCTTGTCATTAACAGAGCAGAGGGTTGCATACATAGATATAGCCTGTCTTGGTGAGATTTTCTGCATCAAAGATACAGCTAGAGTAGGGTTACACCCATACTGTATTATATCCATTACAGTAATATCATAAGGGAAAGAACCAGTCACACACTGAACAATGACCTCAGAACAGACTTGGAGCAGCAATGAAACTCCCTACACACTGTTGTGCTGTTACCCCTGTTGCACAGTAACAATGACTTTCATTGTTTTGCAACTTGCATAATAATTCAAGCCACATCAGCAAAATTCAAAGAAAAGTGCTTCGGTGAAATTCATCCAAGTCAATGTTTCACTGTTCCAAACAGGCAAAAATATACCTTGGTAAAGAAAACAAATGAATTTCAGGACAAATCCTTTCATTGTATTTGTTTTAAGTGAACAAGGCAATCTGTAATAAAAGAAAGCACCTTTCAGCAGACCTCAGAAGCTGAAGAGTATTTTATATGCAGTACTAAAGAGCACAGGACCGTCACTTCTGCTGAGTCTGAGAAAATGGAAGCAAACCCAGTCTGATCCAAGCCAATAATGTGGGTGAAGCATGCCAAGAGCATTACAAACAAGTATCAGAGGAATATGCTTCATAAAAAGTGTTCCATCTGTATTGCAGACACAGGGCTGTGTTCAGCTTGGGGAAGGATGTGAAAAATGGGTTATCAGATTTGGTAAATTGGTTATTAATTAGGTCCTGAAAAGTGAGATCAGGCAGGTTATAGCACACCAAGAAGACTAAGGGCCCAATTTTAAAGGCTTCAGTCTCTAGCACAGTGCACAATGGTCAGTTCAGTATAAATGAATTTCCACATAAACTGCATGAAGCGTGAAGCTTGCAGTTGATGTGGACATCATTTAAAGGGAACAGAAACAGGGGAGATGCGGTGGAGAAGGGGGCAACTGTGAACATCTGGTGTGGAAAGGAAGTGGTCAGTGGGATTAGAATGGTGAATGGGACTGGTTTGTTTAGCTTTGGTTAATAGTGTAGGGATTGTCCGATAATTCTCCCAGATCTTCATACAGAATTTCAAAAGTGGGCTGTGGAACAATGTTTCACGAATTGTAGGTGTGACAAAGGTGTGACCCTATTAGGACTTAAGGACTTGCATTGCCTTAAAATGTGTGTGCCCTATCACCATGACACAGTGGCATTCTGTAAAAAATTTACAATTAAACCAACAATAAGGTTAGACAAGGACAGAAGCATACCAAGTACATGGCCTTTTGAATGCCTTATGTTAATGTTAAACAACTGTTAAACAATCACTGTATTAACTTTTTTAATGCATCAAACAGTCCCACACTGATTAGCTTACATACAGGTATATATGTACATGTGTGTATGTATGTATACAGCTATGTGTATGTTTATATACAGGTAGATGTATGTCTGCTTAGTTATAGGTGTGTACAGACTAGGTAGTATGTACACTGTATAAAAGAATGGCAGCCTTGCAAATAGAAATGCTCTACAAACAGGGCCAGTAACAAAGTTTCTTTCAATGATACTCTTTCCGGCCAGCACTGGAAACTATATGTAGAATACCACAAGAATTTCCTGTGCTCTCTGATGATATATACTGTTATGTATGCTCTCTAGTGCTGACATGTAAAGAGAGACAGTGATATGAGGGTCTGCATTCATGACCTTTCATAGGGTTGGAAACATCACCAGAAAACTATGAAGGCAAAGGGTGATTTTTCTTATATTTAATAATATGGCTCAAAGTGATTCATAAACACATATGAGGATTCAAGTTTACTTTTAAAGCAATTACCCAATCTTTGAAAGCACTCGGTACAGTTATAATAATATTCATAAGTCTTATAAGTGATAGCTGAGAGTCACCAAAAAAACATCAAGTTCAGTTTCTGAGACGTTAACAGCTGAAAAAAAAAGATTTGGAACAGTAAAACACCGGGTGTAATTGAGGAGGTAATGATTAAATGTTGCAGGTATTCTGTTTCTAATACACGTTAGCCCAACTCCCAAATGAAAGCTAACATTTCTGTTATTTAGCAGAAATAGAAAAGTAGCAGTATTACAGTGCCAGTTTGGGGTCCAGCTTCATTTATTTACACTCTAACTAACTCTGAACTGTAAAATAAACTGGATCACTGGCTGCATTTTTTCAAGTCATTTTAGGACAGCAGATTTCAAAGAATATTCTCTCCCTGGCCAGTGGCCCTGTCCCTGTGCAGTGCTCACATGGCTTTGTGGTATGCAGCATGAGAGGAAAGACTGTATTTGTGTGCAGCACCTTTTTGCCCATTGCTTCCTTAGGGCCTTTTGCCTTTACTTTCAGCCAAACCCCTGCTTCATTCCCTGGCTTTGCTGGCAACTTCATTCCCAGAGTTCAGGTGGGCTTACATTTTGCTGAAAGCAACTGTTAACTGATGCAAAGTTTGCATAGACATTTTTTAAACAATTTTGATGTTGCTTCCCTTAAACTCAGGCCTCAACAGAGAATACAAATGAACAGCTGTGTATGGAACAGCAATTGCTGCACTTCAGATTCTACATCATTGATACAGTGGACACTCAGTCATGGCAAGAGTTAAGAAAAATCATGCTTATAAATCAAAGAGAATTGTCTCATAACAGGGGTGATCCCCAGACAAAATTAATCATAAGAAGGATTATCACCTGCAGTCATTTTAATCTAAATACATTAGATATTAACATTCAAGTTACATGTTTCTGTTAAATACATAAAGACAGATATGCAAGTAGTTACACTGGAAAGACCAAGCAATGGTTAACATCTATTCACAGAGCCACTTACTGCTATTTGTACACTAAGAAAGAGTGAATATGTAATTTCTGGAACATACTTAATTGTAACTGAATTCAATCAAAACATTATACTGGTTTAAATAGTGTTACTTTATATAACATCAAGCTTAACTGTGCTGCAATTTCCCCTCTTTTCTACAACGAATGTCACCTAAAAATGTGCATAAAACATGATTTTTATTTTTGTTACTGCTCGGTCATTGCTTTAAAAGGTTTAATCTGTAAAATTTCCTTATTCATGGATTTGTTTAAGTAAATCAGATATTAGAATCTGACATTTGGTAACTCTGTTTACTGAAGTCCATTACCAAAAACCAACAAAGTTTTTTTTTAATCATGGAAAACATATTGAACCTACAAACTGACTGTCTAGAGTGGACACTGAGCATCTTTGTAACATTTCATTTCTTGTAACTCCTGTACCAGTAAGAGATCAAATATTTTTCATTTGTATATTGTATATGTTAATTTGTATATATTATCCACATTTCAAGACTGTGGATAATATAATAATAATATAATACAATAGTTGTAATATTTTTGGTTTGTGCAAATTAAATCTTTGATCATTTTACCTGAAATTATTCAATTCTTACATCATAGAATATATAATTGATTACAATTTATGACATTTATGACAAAATAACAAAAAACTCGATCAACTGGGCACAAGGCTGTGTCTCAGGTTGAGCTCAGGAGAGAAGGGCAGAAACAAGGCATTTATTCAGCCATTGTTAAGATGAAAACACACACTTACAGTGCAAAATGAAAAGGTTTCTTTAAAGCATACAAAGACAAACAGAAAATAACCCCAAAGCTTCCTTTCACCCGAATGTGTTCACACACTCCCGTCTGTGGTTTGACAGGAAATCAGAGGTCAAGGAATCAAGCAGAGGGATGCATGCACTCTTTATGAAGGGCTGCAGAGCACCACAGACACATCCTCACAGCTGCACGCTGCTGGAGATGCCATGTGTCCTTAGCACTGTGTGTGTGTGTGTGTGTGTGTGTGTGTGTGTGTGTGTGTGTGTGTTATGAATGACGTTAGACTGGAGCCCTTCAAGATCCTGTTTCTCCTGAGCTGAGAGTGTCACTCACCTCAGATAATATGGTATCTGAAGTTCACAGAAGCCCAGTGACAACCCATAGCCATGTATACAATCAAATCAAGCTGTTAAGGTTACACTGAATGTATGCTTTTGTCCATACATTTATACACTATAATGTATTAACAGACATGTCCTGAACAATGAGTACAAATCTCCCCAAACAGGTTTAACTTTTCAGAATAATTTGATAGCTAAGTTTGCAGTGTTTAAAACACTGATGATTCAGGATTTCTTGAAGACTTATACTTAATTTGTGGCTCCTATATGACTCTATGACACGTACTCAATTTCGCAAATGTAGTTAGCAATGCACTAGCTGCAGTATTTCTCCAGCCTGGAAATTCTTCAGCATTCTGAGCAGGCAAGACCGATGAAAACGAGGTACTCCAGCTGTCGGGACGCAGCATTAACCTGTATTTACACCTGACACAGAGTGAAGCAGCCTGGAGGACAGCGTTTAAAACCAAGCCACAATTTAAGTCAGCTTGACAAGCTGTGTTTACGCTGTCACTGTAAATCTAACTTGTCTTCATGTTACAGCCTGTGTAATGTGAACTGTGTCTGAAGTCATTCTTTGCTTGGACCATCTATAACACAAATGTAGTGCCAATCCAACAGCAAAGAAGTCGCTCCAGTCACTGCTGCTTTCAGTGACACAGCAGGTTTCACTTAAGTCAAAATATTAAAATAATGTACACTAAAATGTATTCAATTATAAATACATTCTAGAACAAACTATATCATAAAATGATGGATGACTAGGAGGTCCAAAAATACCATTTCCATTTCTGAAAACATTCTGCAAACACATGAGCAAGCCAATGTGCTTATTTGATATGGATCCAGCATGTGCTTGGCAGGCAGTCAGAGTAGCTGCTGACTGATAATGCTCCAAGGCCACTCTCTACACAGAACAGCATGCTGAAAGGAAGCACTGAGCTGCGGTTAGCCCATCACCAGGGCCCCAACAGTACGCTCATCTTTCCAGCTGCTGGGTCTCTCATCCACTGCTTGAAGTCTACTTCAAGCTGCACTCAGAGCTTCACACTGACTCACCAAAATGAATTCCTGTAGGCTCACTCTTTTTTTTCAGTTTTTCACTGCACACTGAAGAATGCTATGAGGAGTGGGATCAAAGAGATAGGAGTTACTATTCCTAACCATTTTTCCATCTTCATCCTCTCTACCCTTCTGGACAACTGAAATATAGTTTCCTTACAGCTGACGTTATGGAAATAAGCCGTCCTGCCAACACACGCGTGAGGCGGTTTAACAGAAAAGCCTCTTCCAGATCTCTTAACGTATGTGTACGTCACACATTTCATACAATTCAAAAGCTGTTAAACCGTTTCACTCTCCGGGCCTTATTCATAAGCCCCTTCAAACAGGATCTTTTCCTTCACAAGTAAAATAAGTTTTACTTCATTCCTTTCACTGGCATTAAACCAGAAGTGCAACATTAAAAATCGCAATAAACCGTTTGAAATAATTTTAGCAAAACTATACTGGTTCCCTTGAGCCTCGAAATCTGAACGACAACCAAATGTATACTGTCCACGTGTTAATCTATTCACAGTTCGCAGCGCTTTCCAGCAGGTAGGGTGCGCTATGATTGCTCTACTGTAAACATCCCACTCGCTGCTTTCCCCTGCCTCAAAATATTCCACGTAAACAGGGAGACTATTGTACACTACAGTTTTGCGTTTCACATAATGCCGAACAGCTTCCAAATGTAAAGCATTAAGCTAAAATGTCCCTCTACCAGCGGGAAATGATTAGCTAGTTACATTTCCCTCCACGCGCAACAACTTAACAGCAGACAAGCATAAACCGATGCCTTTTTTCTTTCAAATGCATCATTTCACCCCTGAAGTGCAATACTGTTACTAAAGAATTGTAAAATACGCTTGCAATAAATCAGAAAAGAATATTCGACATGCCTTACCTTCATATCCAAAGCTGTAGGAAAACTGGGCACCTACGAAAAGAAAAGCAACAAGCCAGGTGTCCATATCCAAATACACTACTCCCTTACTCATCTAAGGAGAGCGGAAAAACCTCCAGAGCTATCCCTGCTTTTCTTTGACCCCGCCTCCGCAAACCACGAAACAGGAGAATGTTCGCTTAGAGTTACTAATCGAATTTGGACGCAGCCGCCGGCACACATACGCTTAATTTGGGCTCCTTTCAGCATAGTAGCAATGTGCGTTCTGTCTATATTTATGGCAGTTACAGCATATCACTTTTCGACAAACTCCCTTTTTCGTTCACAGTTACATTTTACTACTCAGAATCCAAAGCTAGAACTATTTTACTAAGATAAGAATTTGCGTACCCTCGTGGTAAATGTTTACAAACCAGGGAGATCCTCGCCCTCAATGTGACATCTCCCACGTAAACAGCATATGAGAGACGCAGTTTTGCGCCGAGCGACACCACAACTCGTTTGGAAATTTTATCAGTTTGCATTATTCTGGTATATCTGAAAGTATGCCTTTTTCGAATCAGGTTTCCGATGAAAAAAAAGTTGAAAATGGGAGCGCAAAGTTCAGATGTTGTTTTTTCTACTACTAATATTTATGCACGTCCAGGCAGCAGGCCAAATAAGTGAAAATCATCAGGTTATGATGATTTGCTAATAACATAAAGGTTAATGGACTTTTAAGTCGATTCACTAGCTATGATGATTAGTCGTGTGCTGGTCGCGAACGATCAAATCTTTTTTTCAACGAATCTTTTTCAATAGGTACTGATTCACTACTCTAAAAAATCGTTAACTTGACTCGCTTGTCAGATAGCCTCCCCGATATGCTTTGAGGGACAGCTGCATCAGCCCATCAAACCTGACCGTGAGTGGGGGAAAGGTTACATTGGGGCAGGCTGCTGTCCAAGCAGCGTATCATAACTAGTAGAGTCACTGAACGTAAACGCCCCCACATTCTTAACGAATTAGTACACAATACAATGATTCTCGTTGCAGTTTGTTCGTGCATCCAGTTATTTCCGTTCACTGAGCCTCTACTGATTCGTTCGGGGTTCCTCCAGTTCACTTTCAGTAGGCTACATCTCGTTCAGTGAATCTCCTTCAGTTCGTTCTGTGTGTTTCCCTCTCCCACCACAGGGTGACTCCATCTGTCGCCATACTGTGGAATTTAATACATAGACTACAAACTTGCTCTGTTATGGAGAGATTGCACTATGCAATAAAAAAACAAGTTTCCACTGTCATTTTAAGCGAACTACCGATGAAACTATTTGCTAGATTTAAGATTATTATAGAATTAATAGCATACTTTGTTTTTAGCATCATCATCATCCTTCGGCTGCAGCTGAAGTTTTTAGCAGTAAAGTGTAATTATGCTATAATTGTATCTAGACATTTTACAAAGGTATATATAGTTTGTCAGTCATTTCATGTTTTATCATGTAATCAGTATGTGTAGTTTGCAACCAACTGGCATTGCATAGTTGGCAGCTGCTAGCCAGAGAGCATTATCTTTAATGAGCAGGTGTTACCTGACTTCGTTAGTGTACTGGTGATTCAGGCTGGGCAGTTTTTTAGCTAGCTTTAGTTTTTTAGCTAGCTAGTAGTTAGCTATTTTTAGTTTTATAGTTAATGTGTAAATCATATACATGTACAGTATATGTATATGTATATATTACATGCTACACCTGTTAGTGTCTTTATTTTTCAGTGATGACACTTGAGCATGTTCTGTGACTTTTGGGGCAAAAGATCTACTGTACGACCTTTGTTTTTATCATTATCTTTATTCAGTATTTCACATGCAATGGAGACGGGCAGTCTATCAATAGATTTATTAATGAAGGCATGTCATCTGCCCTGTGGCTTAATGACAAAATTTGCCATCTAGGTTCTAGGTATCTTAAATTGAATGGCAGAGTATTGTCAAGTGCCGCCCTGTTGCCAGACAAGGAAATGCACACTGAAACTGAATGAGATGTACTGAAAGAAATGAACAAACTGGGGGAAATGAATGAATCAGCAATTTTACAGTCACTTTGTGAGAGAACTGGAGCAATGTTATTCAAACCTTAGGGGAAATGCATGTGGGTCATGGTGTGTAATGTATAATACAGACAAATTTTACATTCCAAATAAACTGTTAATACATTGAGAAAATAATGTCAAAGGTAATAAACCTCAAAGAATTACATATAGCATTTTTTTCATTTCTTTGTCTTTGGTGGGGAGAGTCCTTATCAAATGAATCGGTGACTCAGTGAACAAATGTTTATACTGAACTGAACAAAATTATTCAGTTCAGTTAAAAGAATTAAAATGCCAATCATTAGCATAGTCATTCACGCTGGGAAACAAACTTATAACATTTGCAATGGCAACACTGTTTTAAAAAATGTTTAGAAATGCCTATACAATATTAGCTAGCGGAGTTCTTCTAAACATCCACACGCCGTCAGTCTAAGACCACAAATGAGAAATGTGGACCTCAACAGCCCTGTGTTCTCACTATCAGAACCTAGAGGGAAAAAAATGTGGTGAAAACAACCATTGCTGTCAATTCTAGCAAATATTATTTCTACACCAATAAGCCATAACATAAGATTAAGGCACCATTATACACAATGCATAAGCTGTCTCAGTTTTAACTACGTAACAAAATTGTTATCTGTCAGCCTAGTGTTACCAGTTTATCATGATTATGAAAAACCATGTGGAGAGATTATAGCGGTGCTGAATTAGCAGCATTAGAACAAAAAATAGGATGATATCAACTAACAAACACAATGAGTGATAGTACAGGATTTTGAGGGAACAGAATATACAACTTACATGATAATTAACACATACTAACACACATGATTATTGGTTTAGGACTTTCTCCTTCATTGACAGGGTTTCAAATCTGCCAAGTGCTTGTCTGACTGTGCCACTGTTTATCTGAGTTAGCGGTGGAATTCCAACTCCAGCCATGAAACCTCAGCCAACCATTGGCCAGCATTTTGTTTTCTGCCACTGGCCCAGCTGGCCTGAAGCCAAAATTGGTTTGATGTTGGAATTTGGCTTGCGGCTGTGCCAATCTATGCCAGCACTAGCTTGATGAATGCTTCCTATCTGGGTAGGACCTCTGGCTGTACAGGACAAAGCTACAGTGACATATGTAGGGGGGATAGCATTACTAAAACAATTTTATTCGCTTGAAAATATTGCAGTATGCTGAAAAACTGATGGCAGTATAGAAAGGGTGGGAAATTCCTCCCTCCCTACTTTCATAAATGTCAGGAATTTTCCTATTGGAGAATGTGAAGTTAAGGCTAGGCATGGAACTGAAAATAAAAAATAATACTTACTCACTTTCAAGGAGCAAGAAAAATCAAGAAATTATTTCATTTAAATGAAAATAACATGTGGATGCATGAACTGAGGGTATAAACAGCAGTATGCATCAGAGCGCTGCCCTTGGAACTGCTGATCATGTTGTAACATGTTTGTAGGAATTCTCTTATCTGGCAGGATAAATGTAGGCTGTGTGGCCATATGTCAAGCGGAATTAATGATGCCACAGGGACCACAGTGCATTTCAACAGAACACAGGCATTAGGTCTTGAGTCCTATGGAAAGGTAGATGCGGTTTGTATCTACACCACAGCCTGTCTTTGCAGCAGATTCGGTACAAGCTGGGACTCTCAGAGGAGGGAGGGGGAGGTACTGGAGGATATCTGAGATACTGATTCATAAAAAAGGGAAACCCTCAAACACACAATGTGATGAAGTAATCAAATAAAGTGGAAATTCAGAATGGGTGGCTCTGAGATTTTGGTTTAGACCTGAAGGACTTGCTCAGTCTAAACAGCTAGCAGTGAAAGCTGCTTCATCACCTGATCCAGAGCCAGATGGCATAGTGGAAGACTAGGCTTCAGTTCTCTGTTCTACGGGTTATGCTTGTTGACTCCCCTGTAAACTCCCAACTCCTCACAAAATCTGCAAGAAAATAGGTCTGCTGTGTGGATTCAGTCCTAAACTAAACCACGACTGTGTGTGGTATGGTGAATTCTCTATCTGCTTCATACATAAATGTCATTAAATTAACTAATTCAACAACAGAGACACTTTTCCTACAACTGCTTTGTAGCTAGGTGCCATTTTAAATTTTCTGTCAGACAGCTTAATCATTAACTAGCTGCAGGAAGATGTCATGACATAACAAGTTTGGTCTCCACCTGTGGGATGAGCCTGTTGTCATTCATGTCAGTCAACTTCATATATAACCTTATTGTTTCACTAGATACCTGTCACAGTGCCATTTCTTCATGCACTCAGCAATATGGTTAAAACATATATTCTGACTGTGCCAGCAAATAAATAACTCTCAAAAGTTGACTTCAGCTTACCAACCACTCAGGTAGATGGTTCACAATTAATTCCACCTGCTTGGTAGTTACCTAGCTAGATTCTTTCCTTTTCACGTTTGGTGGTCCAAAAGAAGGGTTTACAACAGTACACAACAGTACTACTGTAAATGAGTACTTCCAAGACAGACACAGGACACAGTCGTAAAGTAGCTTTTATGACAGAATTACGAAGTGCCATTAGGAGGCACTGTCAACATCCCAATGAGTGAGATGCACTATAAGCATACAAGAGTCAATATGAATTGACAATATGTATAAATTAAAACCGTGACAAGCTACGTAAAACAAAACATACTTTTAGCACACTGTAGCACCGAAACTTATAGCTACACATCATTTTAAACTGTTTACTTAAGTAAATTAAAACACACTGATATTAAAAATCCTGTCAAAACATGACTATCACAAATTAAAATAGCTGAGGTTTTCTTTGATTGTTCGCAAACAACCTTTTCCCACTGCATTGCATTAGCCCAAAGCACGAAATCTGACAGCGAATGAGATCTGATAGCAAATGGTTACTAATCAGGAATCGACATTGTAAATAAACTTCCTTTTAAACGAATGTAAAACAGTAACCTAAACAAAAGTTAGTAACTTCACCAGGTAAAGCGCAGTTCAGACTTCAAAGATGACTAACTCGCTGAACTAAACGTTGCACCATGTTGCACCAGGAGTTCTTTGAGGTAATTCATCCAATTCGAGTTATAGCCTATTGTTTTATGCGTTATCAGACTAAACGCTGCAGTATTCACGTATACAATAATGTATACTGAAAGGTGTAATTGCGCCATCCAAACAATGCTTTTCTGACAAAAATATTCGATGAAGTCGCCCATACATTATTTTATATAATTACCACTGAATTCTGATGCACAATTTCAGCCACTGTGCTAAAATTATCCGCAAAATCTGATACTAGGATTGTTGAATTGTTTTCTGTTCTGACGGGGTTTTTAAGCATTATCCTTTAACTGACGATCGATTCCCTCGTGGTGAAAAAAAAAATCATGAATGACCTGCGCATCACTAGGTGATGCATGGCATTCCAGACGTGTTTTCCAATTAGGGCGTATATTAAACTCTAATTAAGGATGATCTGGTCAATTTTGTGGGTTTTGTTGTTGATACTTTTTGTTACTAATAAACCGCAAATATTTTTATTACATGTAGCTAGAAATAATACAGATATATGTAAGAAAATAAATTAAATTAATAGTTGGAAAGAAACTATTGTAAGTTATCATCAGTCTTTCGGCGATTTTTTAAAAAAATGTTCTGCATTGCAGTTTTACACAATATGTAAAATGTTTCATAAAGGTATGATATTACAATGGCGTACTGTAGATTCACACATTTACTCAGGTATTATCACATCTGAAACACTCAGTCAAGACAATGTACTCAAGATCATTAGATGTGTTAGGAACCTCCAAAGACAGCCTGCTCTTGCTTAACATAGTGGTTCAATGACACTACAATGGGACCGCATTAATGCTTGAGCCAAGACTGTGTTCTAGGTTTCATTTCAAGTGTTACAACACAGCCAAAGACAGTCAACACCAGCCCATTGCTGTGTTACAATACTGCTAAATACAGTTTGCTCAATCGTAATCTAGGTCTGCCCTCATGACTATTCTGGCTGTCTGCCTCTCTCCTTAATTATGCTGCCCTAGCCTAATTCTGTCAGTATTTTCCTTGTTGCACACAGGCTACTCTTCTCTTCTTTCTTGTTCATTCAGTCAATCCTCTCTGCATCCATGTAGGTTGCCCCTAATAACAATTTCTCTCCACTCTCCATGAAGTACTCGCCAGGACTTCTGATTGCTTCTGTGGGAACGCCACCTGCTAATCTATTGGCCACAAAGAACAAGATGCCTGGACCATTGCTGCACTGTCAGATGGGGAGTATCTATTCATAGCCTGCCTCAAGGCCAATGTATTATACCCTGCCCATCTCAATGGCTATGAGGGTTGCAATTAACTGATTCCCTTTATGTGTTAAACCTGTGTTAACATTTCCCCTGTTTTCCAGGAGTCTCTCAACTGCCTTTTCCTAGGCCCAGGAATTTTTGTCCTATTTGGCCTGTGTTTCTTTTCTTTTTTTTTTTTTTTTTTTTTTTTTTTTGGAGGAAGTAAATTGTGATTGAAGGCACTAATACTAAAAGTTGTTTTGTTTGATTAGAGGTACTGTACACTGTGCTTGTAATGCCACATCAGGCAAACTAATTTAAAACACCATGTAGTTAATTTTAAATACAAAGTGCATTAATTTCATTCATTCTATTTGACTGAAATGCCAGTTGCATTCATAAAGTATGCAATATGCACAATTCTAATTCAATTAAAATTTTTCACTTCAAAATGGAGTAGAAAACTTGCCATTGCAAACATTTAATTTATAAAACTGTCGTAATGTTAACTGTTACTATTAACGTATTAGCCAACGTATCTGGGTTAGTTAAATGACAACTGAGGTAAAACAATAAAAACTACTCATCTTTCGTTCCAAATGTTTTATTTTTTAAAAATGAGATGAGTCGAGATTAGGTCTTCATCTTCATCATAAACTCATGTTCGGACAAGAAACTGCAACGTTTCAACCATAGTTAATCTAGTCTGTTGTGCACTGATTCTGGATAACAAGGTTGAGCTGAATCTTGCCCATTCATTGCATGAGAGCGTTGCGCGCAGAAAATGTACGCCATAGCACGATCATTCGGTAACTACTGGTGATCAGTTTGTACATGTCCCCTGAGCGCTGAGAAAAGATAGAAAGTCTTTTCAACAGTAAATATCTTTATTTTGAATTAACCATGCCTTGCGGAAACCGGAAGTAGTGCCCGCCCCATCGCTGGATTTGCAGGTCCAATTCATGTCTTCATGCAGGGAGACGCGTGGTATGGCGTGGTCTGTGGTTTGTAGTGTTGCCTGCTTTAGTCTGTAGTGTACTACAGTATAGGAACCCGTAAATTTCACAAACGTTTTATCATCAACAAGCAGGTCTTTCGGCTACGGTCTGTTAAAATGTTTGCTGTCAAGAATTCATTTTCCTGTGCGCTGCAAACTTTTCCAAGCATCCGTGTGAGGACATTTAGGTAAGAGACTCATTGACAGTCGTTACTAGGCAAACGTATACAGCAGCATGATGCAACAACGTGCTTGCTTTACACTGCTAGTGGCTATTTAGCAATCTATATGGTTTTGCTGTAGCTTTTATTTTATTTATTTATTTATTTATTTATTTTTTTTACAAAAATCGCATTTAGCTTTTGTATCAATTTTGCTTTGATTAGCTCAGGCGAGTTCTGAGCCACTAGTTCTCTCAGTGAAATAAAACTGTCGATTTATATTTGAATACTTTTTGATTTACTTTTTCTTTTCATTTTTAAAAATTATTTTTACTCTGTGATTACTTTTTTGATACTGCCATGCTGTAGCATCGGGCGCATGGTCTCAGGGGCTGTGAATCTCAAGGGTAGAAGTTTGCTGACTCTGAAAGACTACAGCTCCGAAGAGATCAAACACTTTCTACGAATATCACGCGATCTGAAACAAAGAATTAAACAGGAGGGACAGGTACAGGTTTTCCATATTACTGTTCCTCCAAGCATTCATATGTGGAAAAAGCTATAAAGTGAATATGAATGAACTGTAATGAAACTGTAATGAACCTGAATGAATGCATTTTGAAGCTAAGTGAATATATAGAAAAGCTAACTGACATGTCTTTCTGCAGTACCTTCCTCTTCTGCAAGGCAAGTCGATTGCCATGATATTTGAGAAGAGGAGCACCAGGACGCGCATGTCCACAGAAACAGGTGTCACTAAACAAGAATGTGTGGAATATGCTTTTGCCAGCTGGCGATATGAATAGTGTGTCTTACATAGAAAGTTATTCCTGTGTGGGAAACGTGGGTTTCCCTATTCATATAACTACGTGTGCGTGTGGTCCTCGTTCGATTAACAACAAATGTTCTGTCTATGCGTGCTTTATAGGGAGGGGTTCGTTATACAAACTGGAATATTCTGAGCCTTTGCGCAGGGCGCAGTGCTGTCATAGATAACTTCAAGATTTAAACCGCATTAATGAAAAGACACATTTGTTCATCTTTATTTTTGGTTTTGCAGTATGCCTAGTTTGTATTGGTTTGGCATGAAAAGTGATGTAAGAATTCTGACAAAATTAGGAAGCATGTTTTGACTTGTTCTAATGCAAGCACATACTGAAAGTTCTGAATGGAAGGGGTCAGGGCTGAGACCAGAAACAATGGAATTGCAGAGTGAGCAGATTGTGTGCCTTCCGTCTGTGCCTGTTGAGCCTGTGGAGACCCACTGTTTCCTCTGCCCCAGATTTTGACACACCTCGTCCAAGGCCAATAATAATTTATTTTATTTATACAGTACCTTTCATACAGCAATTGCAGCTTAGTGTGATTTACACATCAAAGTAAACAAGACCAATGCTAAATGTATAGAAGCAGCATAGAATAACTCAATGGGAAACTATATGTATATATAAGTCACAGAGTCAGCCTGTCTGTTGTGGCTTTGTGTTTCACAGTTTCGGTGCATAAAAACAGAAAACTGACTCATAACTTTTCTATGTCTGCTCTTTGGAATACTATGTAGGGTAGCATTTGAAGATCTAAGGGCACTAACATTTACTTTAAAAACAAGTAAATGTTAAAATTAATTCTAAAGCACACTGGGAGCCAATGAAGTGTAGTCAGAACAGGAATAATGTGCTGTCTTGCTGGTTCTGGGTATAATGCTGACAGCAGCATTCTGAACAAGTTGAAATTTGTCATTGGCTTCCTTTGGCAACACAATAAAAGTGCATTACAGTAATCTAGGTGACTAAAAATAGAGGCATGTGTCAACTTTGCATCACGCAGCATAGGGAATGCTCAAATTTGTGCAATGTTCGTGAGATGAAAAAAGGCAGCCCTAGTTACACGATCAATATGAGACTGAAAATCAGACCAGAGTCTAGAATGACCCATAAATTTCTTACTTTAGTTTTACTCTGTAGAGCCAAATGACCAAATTTACTGGATTATTTTTCTCTCTGTCTTTACAAGACAGTTAAAATAATCTGTCTTTTCCCCATTTAATATGAGAAAACCTTTGGACATTTAATTTCTTATGCTAGACAAGCAGCTGATTAAAAAGCACTGGCAGAGCTCTACAGAAATGTATAACTGTGTGTCGTCTGCATAACATTGGAAGTTCCTACTGTGTTCAGGTATTATTCTACCCAGTGGAAGCATGTACATTACAAATGAGCAGGATATTACATGACTGTTTGTCCCTGGTTTGGCATCAGTGTTCGTACAGGGTGCAGCACAGTGATGCAGAGATAGGAGCGTCTCATGTGTGTGGCATTTTAAGTGTGCACCACAGGCCTCTGTGCACCCCTAACTTCTGCTGTCGCTAACCACAGGCTTTGCGCTGCTTGGAGGACACCCTTGCTTCCTCACCTCTCAGGACATCCACCTGGGGGTGAATGAGAGCACGACTGACACAGCCAGGTTAGTGAGTGTGCTGCATTGGGCCAGCAGGCTCAGCAATGTGCTGGGGGAACTAATTATTTGGAGGGGTTACATTAACAGTAGAGGCCAGATGCTGCTGGTTATGAAAGGGTAGCTAGACAGTGGACCAGGATTTAGGGAAGCATGAATTAATTAGCTGTTCTCCTGTATTGGAATTGCATGTGGTTTCATTTCTCAGCTGCTGAAAATAAAGTGTGCAATAAAAGTGTCTGGTGAGTGTCTTTATTAATGAACATCACAAAGCCCTGGGGTCTAATGGCAGCTTTATCAGATGTGAGATTCTCCTTGGGACAAAGGCAGCATTTATGATGTGTCATTTGCTTGTAAATTGCAAGGCCACACAGTGTTGACGGATGATGTGTAAAACCCAAATGTGTTTTTGGGTGAGTAGTTTATGAGATTACCCAGTGGGGAGCAGCACCTTTAACTGGCTCAGGTTTAGTATCTCACACCTGCTCACTGACTGACTCACCTGGAGAGGATATCCACAGCTGTCTAGAAATGAACACTTATGGCAGTTATAAATATTTACAATGCCGTACTGTTTTTTTCTTGACACTTAAAAGAAAAATACAAATTTGGTTACACTGCAGACGTGTACTGTTAATATAAACCAATACAAATAACTTGTACTAAGTAGATCTTCTTTATTACTGTTTATTTATAAAAACAGTAATTGTGATTTAACTGCGGGGTGAAGGGTTTTAGCTTTGCATAGAACAATCAGTGACCTGTACTACGAACTTTCACCACCTGAGGGCAGTCCATCTAAACAAGGGTCCCTCAGTTCAATGAAGATGATTTATTTGCCCCTTTATGCAGAGAGAATAAGAGGTTGTGACTGCTGTGTATGTTTTGAAGGGTTTTGTCTGGGCTGACAGATATCATCTTGGCCCGAGTGAACAGCCACACTACTCTGCAGCAGCTAGACAAGGAGGCCTCTATTCCTGTCATCAATGGCCTCTCTGACCTCTATCACCCCATTCAGATCCTGGCTGACTTCCTCACTCTGCAGGTACCATGGCAACTGGGAGACTCACCAGGACTGGCTTGTGTCTGTCTCAGACTGAAAATTCTACTTTTTACCCTGAATGGCACTCCTATGCCAGTATCTGGTTTTAATTATTGTGTGCATGTGGGTGCGTATGATTATCAAAAGAGGTTAGAAATGTGCCTTGAACTAACATTTCCTGATTGTTAGATTTGTAAGAGAAGATCCATTGTTTACCTTTGTAATCAGTTTACTTTTGCATGCCATGAAATTATACTGCTGTAAGTTAATTAGAGATACTTCCTGGGTGTATACTAATGACGTGGAGAAGGGCTGTGTTAGTTATGTGCGGTTAAGGTTTATTTTTAGGCAGTTTTTTAACATTCTTCATGAGCAGGATTTTGTGTCTTGTGTTTTGTTTTGAAGGAACATTATGGGTCATTGAGTGGACTGACAGTGTCATGGATTGGGGATGGCAATAATGTGCTTCATTCCTTCATGGTGTCTGCAGCTAAGCTGGGTGTCCATCTAAGGATCGCCACTCCTAAGGTGCAGTTCAGTCCTGCCTTGGAATATCACTGGAACAGTGTGTTTAAGAAATAAAATACCTCTTAATGAACCTTGTGTGTTTTCAGAGGGTATTGAAATATCTGAAGAATCACCTCAGTATTATTTATGTATGCATTTATTTAAGTTACAAGTAAAAAAGGCTTTGTTGTACAGCACTGTGGTGTCTTTATGGTGTACAATCTGTAGGCATAAAGCTGTTGATGAGTATGTTTAATCTAGGATGTAATTTGATTTAGCTTTGGGCAACATGATCTCTTTTGTTTTGACACTCCACAGGGGTATGAGCCAGATGCCAGTGTTATTCGTGAGGCTGAAAAACTTTCAAAGCAGGTGAGGATTTATACAGCTAACACATGACTGTAGGTAAGTTTTACGTAGCTAACATGTGACTGTAGGTTAGTTGTTTTACATAGTTAGCATGTGACTGTTGGTTAGTTTTAGATAACTAACACACAACTATTTTTAGGTTTCACATAGTTAACATGTGACTGTAGGTAGGTTTTACATGGTTATTAGAAACAGTCATTATTTCATTCTTATGTTGTCCTGGGTTTTAGCTCTATAAAGAAAAGAACACATATCCTGATTCAAAATAAACATTTCAACTAAGCTGCCATTCCTCTTTTGGCAAATATGGAGGTAATCCAGAAACAATTTAGGAATGAAATGATTTATATCTAAACTTCTGGCACCACCCATCAGCATATTTTACTGTGGCCAGCATACAGTCCTATCAAGAGCCTATACTGCATGACTTGCAGTTATTAATGGTCCTTAATGCACAATTAATAACAACTATTAATGGACAAAATAAATAGTCAGTATGTTTCTCATTTCTGGATTGTTTGCAAAGAAAGTATGTGCATTACGCAGAGCCCAAAGATGTGGGTCACCAGGGTATGGTAGTAGGTAGTGAGTCTGTTCCATTGCTGTTCCTGATATGCTCTCTCTCTCTGGCTCTCTGGGTCAGTATGGGACTCAGCTGCTCTTGACCAACAACCCCTTGGAGGCAGCCAACAGCAGTAATGTTCTTGTCACTGATACCTGGGTCAGCATGGGCCAGGAGGAGGAGAAGATCCAGAGGCTAAAGGATTTCCATGGTTACCAGATCACCATGCAGGTATAGCAGCCCAGTGAACGCATGAGTATTGCTCAAGGCTGATCTGTGTCCTACCACTTGGTGCCAGCAGCAGCCCGACACTGTGCTTTGGGTGTCTGTTGATTTGAAAATCAGTTTGTGATTTCTGGATCCTTCTGATTTGTCTCAATCAATGTGCAGACATGAATAAAACAGAAATTTGCCAAATTAATGTAGATTCAGAAGAAATATTGTTTTTAGGTGTTAATAAGCAGCCCAAATCCACTCACTAATTTACACACTCGTTCATTCACTCACAAGCCTATTAACTTAAATCATCATTCATTCATTCACGCACTCATGCCTACTCATTCACATTGATACTTATTCACTCACTCGTGCACCTAGTCACCTACATCATCACTCATTTACTCACGTGCTTGTGCCTACTCATTCATACACATAATTTACCTACTGACTGAAGGAATGGCTCCTCCAGCTATTTCCACAGTACCTTAGCTTTGCCACTAGGTGGTGAATAATCAGGGGATCCGCCAATGCTGTTCATGCTCCTCTGTGTACTGCCATGTGGAAACAGGTGGTGTTTTTTGTGACCAGTATTTAAAATAGACCAATATTGCTCATATGTATTTTATATTAATTTATTATGCTGCATTGATGGCATTTTTGTGTTGTTGAGGTGTATTATTGTATAAAAGCAAAAAGTGTCACATCATGTTGTGTCAAGTAGTCCTCAAATGACAAGGCTTTGATCTCTTTATCATATAAAAATTTATTCACATTGTATATGGAACTGCTGTGGATCAGCCCACTAGCACTCTATAAAAAACCCTGTAACAAAATTTACAAAATGACAAATTCTTTAGACATTTGGAACCTCCCCTGCCCTAATATTATTTAATTTTAGAGTTTGCCACTGCCTGAGTTCAGTTTGAGTTGATGTCAATAGTGATGCAGATGGTTGTGTAAATTGCTAAGCACCACAGATAGTGAAACCATTTAGTTGCAAAGGTTTATTTGCTAATTTTATTGAAGGCTCTTGCCTTCCTTATACCTGGGCTATCAGTATCCAGTGTGATTTCTTTAACACTGTGTTAGTGATCATAAATATGTTGTTTACATGACTGGCTTCCATGATTCTGTGCATTTTTGTAGGGTGGATTTCCTAAGCCCATACATGACTATGACTTGATTCACCAAACAGGGTTCACGCTTTGTGTCTCCAGACAGGAAGTGTGGCCGCCCCAGACTGGACCTTCCTGCACTGTCTCCCTCGTAAGCAGGAGGAAGTGGATGACCATGTCTTCTACTCCCCGCGTTCACTTGTGTTTCCGGAGGCAGAAAACAGAAAGTGGACCATCATGGTAAACAACATCTGCAATATTTGTATTGTTGTTTAGGCTTTGAGGTCTTCAGTAAATTCACAGCATGCAGAGGCTTTGGGGTAAGTGTGGTTTGCTATCTGTAAGGGGGTGTTGGGTATGCTGTTAGCAATGGCAGCATCCCAGTCCTGGCGAATTAATGAAGTGTGAGAGAGGGAGGCCAGATGTCATTTGGCATTACACAAGTACATACCTGCCAAGAGAAGGGAAGAGTGTTAGGGTTTTGTTACAATCTGTAAAAATGTGCAAATAAAATTTGATTGATTGGTATTTGGGAACACATTTAGGGCAGTTTCTACTGTTATCATTTCAGAGCTATGGCTCAAGACAGAACAAAAAAAGACAATATGCATGACAATTGAAGCAGAAGTAGCATTTGAAACCTTAATGCTTTGCATGGTAGTATTTGCTTAGCTTCATCCGGATATTTTACTTATGCTTATTTTTCCCAGATCTTCAGACATTTTAGTCCTATGGTTTAGTCAGATAATAGGTGGTTTGAGCTTGAAATGAATTGTAAAATTGCTTGAGAAGGCTAATGAGCAGTCTGTCTGCAAATGACATCCAAACACGCTGACACGTTGCACACAGCAGTGACAGTGACCCTTGAATATTTAGTACACCCAGCCACAAACATCCCATGAATGGAGTTTTCTCACAGAACAGAAGTAGATATAGTTTACACTCGGAGAGAAATGCCAGCTGGGCAGGTCATGGCAAAAACCCATCACTGACTAAGGCTTAAATAAACTGCATAACCATCCCAGCTCCTCTCTACCAAACTTAAGGTGGGATAACCCCAGCTTGTATATGCCCAACTGTCTAGTAGCAGTGATTAGTAAACAGCCTGTGTCTCAGCAAATCAACAGGTATTTTCTACTTATTCCACTTCAGAGATGCCGATCATACCTTTAAGCATAGTGGATAGATTGCAGATATGAAAACTCTTAGGGACACCAGCATGGGTCATGCTTCAGAGCTGCTGTTTCTGGACTTCAGTTATGCTTCAACTCGAACATTCTTTACTGGCGTAATGAAATTCTGGTTTATGTTGATGGACTGTACACTGTGCTGTACAGTTAAACCGTAGCCCCAGTTTTTGTCTTGTTGAAATCCAGGAATAACATGTAGTAGATTACAATAATATAGGTTTAAGCATTGCCCAGATCTCACAGTGTTATCTGGCAGTATATGTTATCCATTCAGTAAATGCATTTTGTCTGTCTGGAGCTTGTGGATTAAAATCCTATCCTAACACCACCTTTATCTCTCTGTTACCAGGGTCTGATGGTCTCTCTGCTAACTGACTACACTCCAAGCATACCAAAGCTGAAGTGATGGCACCTGAAGGAATGATAATGACCAATGTAATGTCTACAGATGGTGAAGGATGGCATGGGATGGTGGATGCTAAGAATTTTAATTATGGGTGGCAGGGTAGTAGCAGATGCAGTGTCACAGCTGTTACATTGTCATCTTAATTTCCTGGTACTGTACTATGCACACATTCACTTGACTTGCACCACTAGGGGTCAGAACTGGACAGGAGAACCTGGCATGACATGGACACAATAATACAGGACACCACAACCAAGAATTATTTACTAGTGTTTGAAAACAAAATAAACTAGGATGAACTACAGGCAGTCTGTTTTGTTTGCATCCTTTAGAATGTTACATTGAACATAACATTATTGTTCTCAAAGGCATGGTTGACGGTGCCTGTCCAAGTATAATTTGTATTGTGCTGATCAGAATAAAGTTTGGGGGTATACTTACATGTTCCTAACAAATCGTTAACCTTAGATGTTGTCAAGATGGGTGCTGTTAAAACGAATTTGAGCAGGAAAGACACCTGCTCCACACACCTTTGTGAAGTACGGTACGGGGCGTCACCGCGTGGGAGGGCATTAGTGCAGTTGGCATGTTGATTGGCCCGAGGGCGGAGGGCGGCTACGATGTGAAAGATCACAGTGGGTCAGATTAGCGAAACCCAGTGGAGAGCCGCAGAAACGCAACTCCTGCTAAAATTGTAGCTACGCTTCGCATCGCTGTAGTATGGCACCAAGGAGAATGGATACGAAACCAGTGATAACCTGCCTCAAAACCCTCCTCATCGTATATTCCATCGTGTTCTGGGTAAGCAGACCGTGCATTGGTAAGGCATTTGTGGAAATGGATTTTTTTAATGGGGTAATCTGCTACTGAAAGTATATCATTGTTTTATTTTAAAAATGAGTCCATGTGATCTGCGATGTTCATGCTGGGAAACGAGCGCAAGTACATAATGACAGGAGAGAGGCATCAGTTTGGTACCGTTAGCTACAGTATACGGATATATATATATACGGATTTTTCTTGTGTTTATAATGACGATTTCGTAATTTTGTTGTGTTTATATTACCTTTAAAATGCGAACGTTTCCTTCTTAATGACGTAAATGAATAGCAAAATGAAATCGTCATCTTCAGAACAATAGCCAGACATGCGTGTTAGTTAAGATGTTTGTTAGTGACCGAAATGTGTGTAGAGAGAAAGTGGCGTCCCTGTAGCCAGCTTTTTAATGATCAGATTTGAATATAGGCACCATAGCATGAGCAAATAAAAGCACAGTGCGGCTCCTTCAGTCAGTGCAGATTGTAGGACCGTTTATTGATAACTCTGGGGTGCATGCCTGTGTGACACCGCCCTTGCTGTGATCCCGTTTTCTAGTTTGCGGAATGGTATATTGAATGAAGCGGATTTCACACCAACTTTATCGAATAATTCCTGTACTAAGAGCGAGCTAGTAGTGTGATGAAGATGCTGTTGTCTCCCCATGGTGCATAACTTGTTCAGCCAGGAAATAAATGTCGTTCATCCTCGGAACAAATACTGTATACATGTAGCCATATGGAGAAGAGTGAGAGCATCATCCGGCCGTACATTAAGCACAAAAGTGCGCAGCAGTTGAAATAGACAACCGTGCAGTGAACTAGAAGGGAGGTTATAGCAATTATCATATAGTGTAATTTTGTTTCAGTGTATTATACATCGTGAAATATAAAATCATCTGTAAATTCAGGTGTAAACGTGGCGCACATGCGGCTCATCTGATTGTTAATACGAAACAGCGGGCACAACAACTAATGATGAAGTTGTAATTGTGTAGTTCATTGGAATTCGTGTGAGGGTTTATATGCAGATGTCTTGAGTCGACTATCGTGTTGTTACAAATGTAATGAAAAGTAAGATTAGATCACTTTTAGACAGGAATAGAATGCTGATGTATAAAAACGATATTTGTGAAAGGGAAAATATTTACAAAGGGTGAGAATATGCAGAGGACAAATATGGGAACTGGGTTATGGGTTCTGATATATACTTAACATAAGAGGGACAGATACTTTGCCATAGTCATAAAGGTGTAAGATGTTATCATATAGATACTTACATTGTCTAAAGTTGGTTCACAGACTGACTGAAAGGTTCCATGGGTGGTAATAACACTAATAGTATTAGTCAGGTTCTAGGGATAAATGTCATGTTTAAGTAGGCCTAAGTAATGTGCTGCTCGATTTGTGAACCTCTGTGCTGATATGGCTTGGGAGGGTAAATAGTTTTACTGGATAGGACTGAGGAGCAGGTAATCTGAGATTTGTCAAATAGATGTGTACAAAAACAGAGTGGTGTTTTTATGAATCTGACTGCTTGTACATTGCTGTCAATGTGTAGGTGTTCACTGTAGATTTAGTGGATATTCACTATACATTTAGTGGGGTATATTTAGCTCAGATAGTTTTAATGGGGGTCACCAACAGTTTGATTGGTGCTGTTGCTCTGTGTGGTCAGATTTCAGTTCAGTTCCAGCAGAATCCCACAGCCAGAGACAAAGTCCTGGCAAAGTGTGCCCAGCACAGGATCGACACATTCAGTTTCCATGTGGTCTCTAATCACTCAGCCTGGAGTCGTCAGACTGTCTTAAATTCCTGTGTAAATGCCCCTAACTGCATTCACTGATACATGGTCCTGACTCCATACACTGTGACATGGTACTCACTCCATATACTGCTATGTGATATTAACTCCATAAACTGAGGTCCTGTTCATGCCAGCAGGGCTTTTGCAGTATTAAACTGGATTCCTGTCTTCTGTGGATGTCAGGTATTTCAAGGACAGGGAAAAGAATTCTATTTTAGGCCCATTGAACCCTCAGCTTGGTGTTAACTCCCCTCATGACCCCAGGTTTTCCTGCTAAGGAAGGATAATTTGTTGCAGCTTTCAGAACAGCAGCTCTCACCACTGTGCCACCTGTTTGGGTCCTGTCTTTTTTAATGATGACATAAATTAGGGTTCTGTTCAATCTTCAGTTCTCATTCAAGTGATTATTTAAGCAGGTGATAGGTGACTTTTTTGTTACATGGCTCTGGAGTTCCAGGAATGAACAAAAATGTTTGCATTGTAAATGTATTGTTCTACAATACAATATATTTGAACTGAGGTGCAGTCAGATTAAATCCCCCAGGAAATAAAAGATTCTCTCCTCAGCAGGAACTTCTTGGCTAGAACCAATTCTGTAATCTTAACCTCAAAATATCCTCATAGTTCCTCCATAAACTATTCTTCCATCAGTAAAGCAGGCAGAGATTAGCTCCTCCATATGCTATAACTCCAATGAAGCAGGTAGAGATTACTTCCTCCATTCAGTATAAATCCAGCAGCCCAGCCACTCCACTCTGTGACCCATATTCTCTGCTGCGTGTCCCCCCCCCCCCCCCCCCCCCCCAGCTCCTGCCCCCATGGGTTCCATGAACACTGGCACTGTTGTTTCGTCACATGCAAACATACTGAAATCAATTTTAGTGGGTGCGTTTGTCACTTTCTGCATAAACAGTGTATGAATCTTGTTGAAAGATTTCAAAGATAATTTTGAGCCTAGTGTTCCATGTAAACCCAAGGAAAACATTGCCAAAGCCCAAAACTGCTACAAATGAACTGCATTTATTTTAACTGTACAAGCATGAAAGCAAAATAAAGCTGTAAGAATGTTTGTGTTACACAGTAAGTCAATCAGAATGTGTATCAGCCCTGTTACACTGTGAATCAATCAGAATGTGTATCAGCCCTGTTACACAGTGAATCAATCAGAATGTGTATTAGCCCTGATACACAGTGAATCAATCAGAATGTATATCAGCCGTGTTACACAGTGAATCAATCAGAATGTGTATTAGCCCTGTTACACAGTGAATCAATCAGAATGTGTACCAGCCCTGTTTCTCTGTTATGGCTGCCTCTAGTTTCCAGGTTTCAATGTTAGGGATGCCTCTAGGTTATGGGTTTCTAATTTCAGCGTTAAAATGATGAAAGTGATCCACTTGGTACCATTAAAGGAGCCTCACTCCCCCTCCCCTCTCTGAAACACACTCTGTGTCAACCCCATTTCCCCTCTTCTCTACAACACATTCTGTAAAACAGAGACTTGTCAAGTTAAACATTGACACAGTAAATAGCTGTGACTGTAAGTCACAAGGGGGTCAGTTTTGAGCAGTCTTTGTCACACTGATGGGATGTAGTTCCTTAGTTTGTCCACTGCCCACATTATCTTTCCCTCTGAACTTTAGAAAGAGCAAAGCAATCTAGCAGACTGAGCTTCGATTGGACTGGCGCTCTCTCTGTCACACACACGCACCCACTCTCGTGCACACATACACATACATTCATGCAGACACTTTTTTTCATATATATTTTTTCATTTCAGCACTGTGAATAAATATATATGAATACATAATCAAGATGTCTCTCCAGTTTGACACTTAAAGGACACCTTTCCAAATGTACATAGTTATACTTGGGAATAGAAATACAGTAATAACTGGTTAGGAGCTACTAGTAACCTCATGCATTGTGCCAAAGGGCACACTCTTTTGTTATGTCATGATGCCTGTAGTATCAGTAGGTAGAAGTAATTCATTCTGGTTTTGCATTCATGTTTTCAAACTGATCTGAGTTACATGAAATTTACTGTATCAGTATGGTGTACATAATTTTCTAAGTCATGTACTATACATATACTGTAGGCATTTCTCAACATGGATAAAGTGGATTAAAATCACGGTAAGTATAATGTAATTACTATTTAATATGCAGTAGTGTAACTAAGCAGGTCCTGTGTAATGTAACTGCCAAGTAAGTATATACCTATGTACTTATATACTTCAATAAAGCATTGTTTGGTCCTGTTCCTAGGGACTCACTGTGTATGCAATGCTCATTTAACAGCTCAGTTAAACGTAATAAATTAAGAGTTCTGGAGTGATCCAGCTCTGGAGCTAGAGTGTAAACCAGTATACACAGGCAGTCCCCAGGATCAGGGATGGGGAAACACTGCATTTATGTTTAAAGCTGGAATGTGTGTTAGGTGCACAGCTATGGCTTGGGTTAGGGCAGGGGATATTCAGTCCAGCTGTGTAAATACCAAGACAAAATGTTGTATATTACTACTTTGTAACAACATGTAGATTCATATTGATAATGCGTTGGTTCAGTAATTATTACAATTGAATTACAGAGATAGATCTTTAGATTCCATTCATTTGTATGTATCTCTCTTTTGTATGAAGCCATTGTCAAATGTAAATAGTGTCCCAGATGCCAGCTCCCTGGTCTGTACATATGGCTTTTGGGTTGCCATAGCTGTAGTGCTCCTCACCTCTCCTTGAAGGGGTGTTGCAGTTATCTTTTCTCCTAACTGCTTTCCAGCATTTTTATCATTTCTGTAGAGTTCACTGCCTAATGTCCCCTCAGTCTCGATAGCTCGCGTGTTTGTTCAGTTCTGGGGAATTTACTCTTGTGGATGTTGTCAGTGTGATTTGAGATGATGTTTTTTGAAGGAGCTACTTCACTGTCTCCAAGTCATTCATCACTTCCAGAGTCACCTGTTCTGCTGTACGAAGTCACTCTGGATAAGAGCATATACCAGATACCCGAAAAATAATGACACTGGACAACGCGCTCCATTCTTGTGAAAAGAGGGGCTATTCTGGAGGTTGTGTCCCAGGAGACTACTGCTTTAACTGTTACCCTAGAAAAACGCTGCTTTCCCTGGCACCTAGGGAAACTGTTGCTTTGCCTTGTTTGTGGTGAAAGTCTTCCTTAGTCCATCAAGGTCTAAGGAAGTCCGTCTGTGCTGATCTCATACCTGTGTCCTCATCTCTCTGTGTCTCACCTGCCTGGGGTGGAGTACTGGCACAGTGGAGAGTGCTGAAGAGATAGAAAGTGGTGTACGGGAGTGTTGGGGAATGCTGGGCAGCGGCAGAGTGGCTGAGCTTTACTTCTCTTTGTCTCTTCACTGTTGTGATTGTGTGTGCGGGTGAGCCTTCAGGCCAGTGGAATTACTAGTTAATCTCCAATGACGCACCACACTAAATTTCCCAGTAGGAGCATGTTACTCTGAAATAAGTGAAACAGCACAGGTAAGGTACCAGAGTGACAGGTAGATATTGATGTTGGCTCTGTTACTGAGAGCAGAACTCTCTCATTTGGGTAAAGTGCAGATTAGCACAGTAAAGAGGATAATCCATAGGATTTGCAGAAGACATGATTAAACACAGTGCAGGCATCAGAGCAGGGGATCATGAACACAGTTTTAGAGAGTGAAAGGGCCCTGGGCCATTTGTATCTGTTTAGATCTAGATGTTAATTCTAAGTTTTCTGGAAGTCACTAAGCATTTGAAAATAAGACTTAGGGAGAGCTGAATCAGACTGTATCAAGCATGTGCCAATAAGGTAATTGACCTCACAGGGCTGGCTTTTCTTTGTCCATCTGTGTACATTTAAGACAAACCATGAAAATCTCATTTGGAAACAGGAACAAACACCTCCTTGCTCTTGATTAAGTAAATTAATACAAAGCCCTCATCCGAAACAGTGAAAAAATTTGACTTTAGAACATAGAACATGAGCTGTGTTTTTTAATGTGAGGTTTAGTATTTTCTTTACTGAGAGGCTGAGTCAGTAAATATTCCAGGACGTAATAAGAGTCCAGTGGGTTTCGGACAGGGTGTCTTCAGGCCCCAGGCTCTAATGAGAGGCACATTCCTCAGGGAGGTGTGGATGGCAGGGACGCAGTCAGGGGAGTGGCTATAGTGTGGTCCGTGCTGCTCCGGCTGACCACTTCCATTTCAGTTGCCTGGCTTTGTCTGTTGAGTTCATCCCTTATTTGTATGTGTATATTATGCCACAGAATTTCCCAAAATACACTGCAATAAATTTCTTCTTTAATACTGGGGACAGCCTTCAGCTGCTTTATCACATAAAAGTCACATGGAATTGTACTAAAAG
This sequence comes from Megalops cyprinoides, assembly GCF_013368585.1. Classification (NCBI taxonomy): domain Eukaryota; kingdom Metazoa; phylum Chordata; class Actinopteri; order Elopiformes; family Megalopidae; genus Megalops; species Megalops cyprinoides. Next base: position 9,991,323 of record NC_050593.1, read on the forward strand.
CTGCACATGTCTGGCCCACCAGGACCTGAACCTGTGCCCATTGGTATGGGACAAATATGAGAAAAGGAAAAAGTCCCCCCCCCCCACCACTACTTTGTTCATAAATATCAGTGAGAGGCCCCACATCACACAGGAAAAGCCACATGAAAATATCTTGTGTTTCCCGGCCATGAATCAGATTTCTCACCTAGACGGTAAGATCTTTGAATGCCACCCAGCACCTGTGCGTGACCTTTTTTCCCTAGTGTTTTTACACTGAACCACAAATATGTCCACTCCCGCCAGGCAGCACTTCACACAGAGCTTTGTAAGGAGTCATCATATAGAATATCAACACGTGGCACAGATCATGTGTAGAAGTCTGTCAGATCATTCTGCAAAGCCAGGTTCTAACCATCATGAATGTTGTGCTTGCACGCAGCAAAAGGGTAGAAATTGCAGGTTTAGCTCGGGAATAAAAAACAATTAGTCCCTGATTGAGGAATTTAAAAGTGACCGAAAACTCATTTGGTGGGCTTTCAGTCTGTGAGGCCTCGTGCCTGGGGGTGTCATGGGGGTCACCAGTTTGCATCGAGCTGGTAATGAAAGAGAGCATGACTGTGCCAGCAGGGGGGAGGTGTGAGATTGCTGTTCTGACTCATGTCCGTCACAGAAATGAGTCCCACCTGCTTCCAGCGGATTTCACCATATCTAAGGTCACAAGTATGGGATTGAAACCCTCACTGCCTTGGCAATATCTGATGAGCTTTATTTTAATATTAACTGTGGAAATCAGAAGAAACCCTGTTGTGTTTCCCAAACCTGGGAATTGATTCATTTACATTAAATGTATATTTCATTGCTCAGCGGACACTTTTCCATAGAGCGATTTACATAGGTTACAATTCTTCTTATGTTATCCATTTATACAGCTAGACATTTAATGAGGCAAATCTCAGTTAAACATTTTAACCCCAGTCCAGGGATTTATAGCAGAGTTTGCATTTTTGACTTCGTTATTATTATTATTATTATTATTATTATTATTATTATTATTATTATTATCATTATTATGTGTTTCTGTAGTAGATGTTCTTGTCCTGGGCAATTTCAAAGTGTATATTCAACATCCTGTAAAACGTTTACACAGCCAGATTACGTATTCAACCTCACTTGTAAAATGTTTAAATGCATTAAATCTTGTCAGCAGAACGATGTCAGAATCATTAAACTGACAAATTAATATTGAACACTAGCACTTCAGCACAGCATAGTCAGAGCAATCTGGCAATGTGTTAAAACATTCAATGATGCAAAAGGGAATGGCACCTTACAGAAGTGATGGGTTGAAGAAAACATTTCAGTTTTACAGATGAATTGTTACTAATCACTGAACATAGAGGGCTTTCCGGAGGGAATAATAAAAAAAACAGAAACCCAGAGCTGATAGGGAAAGAATGGATTATTCCCTGACCCAGAGAAAAGCAGCAAAGAGACTCCTGGAAAACAGAGAAAATACACAAACAGTGGAATGGCATAAAAATATCCATCCACTCAGGCTCAGAGATTGTAGTTGGTCAGAGGGGTTAGTGTGCTGGGAGGAGGCCTTCTGTCCAACGCTGACCAGGGCAGGGGTGTGGGTTTTCTAATCCCAGTATAACAAATGGGGTAGGGGGGTTAAATACTTAAATTCACTGGTATAACAGGCTTTCAGGGTCAGAGTATGAGGAACTCTGGTTGATAAACAGGGCATTTGTATGATTATGCCTGGAGTTCACAGGCTTCAGTTGCCATGGTGAGTGACTGTCTTCTTGCCTGCACTTTCAGTTGTCCTACCAGCCTTGATGTGTCTGCCGGTGATGTAGTCATGAAATGCATTAGAGAATGGTGCGATTTGCTTTTCATAAGTTTAGTGTTGTACTAATGAAGCCCATGGTGAGTCATGACAGACAGAACAGCTCTCTCTCAGGCTTTCATTCAGGGCCTTGCTGTCATGACTCACAGCAGTATTGAGCTGGAGACTGCCAGACGAGGGACTAATGTTTGAATCCCTCAAGGAGCAACCTCACTGGCAGCATTCCTTCATTTCATATTCCTTTCTGTGTCAAAGTGTTATTTATCCAGACTCCCTCATAAATCCTTCATAAATCCATGAGTTCATATTTTCTGTGGAATTTGGTAGTGCCTCCCTTGCTGGATTTACCTTTCCCCTGAGCTGCCTGAACCTGGGTTCTATGGCCCTGGTTCAATTCTAGGTGTGTCTTCAGCTCACAATGACTGGGAGCCCTCAGCGGCTCAAGCTGGCTTCAGCAGGGTTCGCCCCTCTCAGTGGAGTACGCCTATCCTCCAGTGAGCACCCACTCTGCTGTAGCGTGCCGTGTGACTTGCAGTGTGAAAAATGGCTGCATGCGATTATATAAGAGGACTACATTTGTCAGTGCTCCTCAAGTGCAGTGGATGTTGCAATGAGAGGTGCCTACTATTGAATGCAATTATCGTTTCCCAAAAAGGGTTGCAGAAAGGGGAAAAGTATAAAAATATGGATTACTATTTGCTGGAAACGCCACACTTACACTGCCACAGCACCTTTTAGTTTTAGTAGAAAAATGACATTTAAGGAGGAGGTTTGATACAAAGTATACAGAAGACACTGAGCATATTTAGAAGCCAACTTAATAAAAGTCAGCTAACTACTACTAGTTCTTCTGTTTTAATATTCATAGAGGGTCTTCAAATCAATCATAGACTCCCTGCAGAGGTTTGGTGCATAAGGAAAATTGTATGAGTATGTTCTCCTCATACAAGGGGTAAAAAACAACACCAAGGTGCTTATTCAGACAACTTGGTTATGAATAAGGTTGCTAGCACTGGCTGACATTTTAATAATAATAACACATTTTATTTATAGAGTGCTTTTCAGTTACAGTGTGTGCTATACAGTGAGTGCTGTATATTTTAATATGTTTTCGAGACCCAAACAAATAAAATTGAGTACCATCCATTTTTTTCTGGGCATTGTTTTGTCCTGCACATAGGCAGTTCAAAACATAATGTGTTTGTACTGTTACTGTGTGGCTGTCATTGCATATTAATAATCTTTTCAAGTGGCGTGTTATAAGAGTATGGTGTAATAGTTTGCAATATACCACGTGAATACATTTGTCCCTCCCTTGTACTTCCGAGTACATGCAGTTGCCATATTTAAAATTTATTCCTATGTTATTTTCAACAGATTTTGAAGAAGAACATTAAGTGAGAATGTCACATAGATGTGTTTAGTTTCACACCTGTTTTGCAGTGTTGTCACACAGCAGTGCGGCTGCCACTAATTGTTCATGTGTCCTTTGCCAAGGTGCTGGGTGATTTGTCTGAGCTTGGGCCAGCTGCCATTGACCTAACCATATTAGTTTACTGTCTCGTACATGAGAACACTCATACCACTCAAAAACAGTTTCATTCATTCTTTGTTAGCCTCTGTTATACTCCATTCAAAGGGTGAGGTGAAATTAGCAACTCTCTCTGTCTGATTCTCAAGTACCCAGTGGAACCAGTGGTAGTCACTCTGTGGGCAATAACATTAGGCCCCTTCTTCAACCTTTTAGCCACTTGTGTACACCAGAGATTCTCTGAAGGGCACCAGAGACTCTTCTCTGTAAAGCCACCACTAACTTACTTTACAATTATGATTTAATGTGGATTTGTTGGGAGCTTGAAACTGATTTCATGCCTGTTGGTGCCATGTATCATTGTTTTTATATAGTTATTGTTTTGGTCAGGCAGTTATGCTTCCCCACCACCCCCACCAAAAAAATCTGGCCCCGCCAGTCAATAAAGTACAGCAGATTGCTTTCACGTATTCCTCCTCCTCCTCAGTCATGTGATACATCACTTGGCATGCTGCTAAAAGGCTATCTAACTGTCAGGCTAATGGGAAGCAGTTCCCTTGCTGAGTGCTCCTGTGAGCATAGGGACTCAGGTGGACATTACAAGGAGACAGTGGGGGTGCTTTTTTTAAAATAATGTACATGTTATCTAGTGGAACTGTATTGAATGGTTGAGCAATTTTACTGGTGCAGTAACTGGTGTCTTTCATTTCTCCTTTATATAATTTAAATGAGTGTTTTCTATTGCTTGAGCTCTAACCCAGAAGTCTGAAAAAGGGCAATAAGTAATGTTATAGTTATATATTATAGCTATTATAGTATTATAATGTGTATTAGAGTTATATATGACCTTCCTGCTTCCCCACACCCTGTCCTATGGTTTTCACGCCAACACTAGATTTTCGTTTTATTAGAAACAGTCAACAACCATTATAGTCAACAGTGTGTCCAACACCATTACTATAGCCAGTGCATCACCCAGGTTATTTAATTTCACTCATATTCCTTAGTGCTTCAGGAATCTCTAAGTAGCCTCACAGACTAACATGCAGACTCACCCCAAAACTGCCTGCAGTACTTGCTTCTAGTATGGACAGGCAATGTGGCAGTAGAAGGTTGCTCCTGAAACAGCTTACCAATGTTGCAGGTCTATTTTATAGGCATTTTTAGAGTTGAATCACAGATGTTGGCGTGGCTTTCTGAGTACAGCTTGAGGCATGTAGCATAGTCAAGAAGGCTACAGTCTACATTACTCTGCAGAAACGTGGAGAAACTGAACACTTCAGGGTGTTTTCTTTGTAGGCGATTGCACTTTTTTGCACCACTGGTTCAGGTTCAGGAAATGGAGGAAAAGGAGATGCAGTTCTGTCTCAACCACTTGAAGCTGGTAGAGAGATCAATGCACTTTGGGCTGGGCTTCATGGCCAGGATGTGATTACTGATTCTACACTTTGTGTGCAGCTCAAAATGTTTCTCAGTCAGGTAGTCTGCCATGGTGCCATTTTGCTTCATGCCTTTATTTGTGCTTCCTAGTGAGTAATATGGTTTTGTTTATAACTGTTGTTTGCACTATAACTGGTGCATCTGTTGTGCTGTCCTAAGGCTGGATGGTGACAGTACTGTGAGCTTCAGGACCAGCTGATTGAAGGAGCTCTGCTTTTTTCTCTGATTTTGACATTTCACCACCTTTTCATTACCAGAATGAGGCTTGTTTGTTAGTTTGTTGATGTTTGCAGAATTTGATGGATGTTTTATGGAATTATTAGTATTCCAAATGTTAGTAACGAATATTGGCATAACTTTGCTCTCCATGTATTTTGGGTCTTTTTCCCGTTATGTGGAGGATTCTTTTGCAGAACTGTGATTTTTTAATAGGGTTTTTATAGGGTGTGTGTCCCATTTATCAAAATCGTGTAAGTGACCCAACTCCAAATCTCCTTGCACTCTGTCCTTGCACTTCACACCCCCCTCTCTCTTTCCTTCCCTCACTTCATCTTTGCCTGCACAGATCACTGGGCTGATCCTCCTGGCGGTGGGAGTATGGGGGAAGTTAATGCTGGGACCCTACCTCTCCCTGATTGCTGAAAACTCCACCAACGCGCCATATGTCCTCATCGGTACCGGCATCACCATCATCATCTTCGGCTTGTTTGGCTGCTCCGCCACCTGTCGTGGGAGTCCATGGATGCTGAAGCTGGTGAGGGGGGCACTGTGTAATAATATCCTGTGGCACATCTTACACATGTTCTGTCATATGTTTAAACTGAGGATGGTGCTTTCAGAAACTTAAAGTAGCAATGTACAGATTGATCTGATTTTCTCAATCATTGGCCTTTCAGAAAATATCTAGTTAATCTGTTAAATAGAGCTGTTAATTGTTGGAGAAGCTAATGGTTTTCCTAAAGAGCAGTTGTACTCTAGGTGCTCTTTCATTGAGACATACTGGGGTTTGAGTAATGAATCCAGTGCCATCTCAGCTCCTGATGCAGTCACTGCTGGCTCTGTGGCCCACTGAGTAAGAACACTGGGTTGTTGCATGATTTTCATTGGCTGACTTGCTATATGTATAGGTACACAATGGAGAAAATGCCTGTGAAGTTGATTTCTCATGCTCATGCAAACGACAAATAGGAAAGACAAAAATGCATGCTGGGCGTTAGCTGAAAATTTTGAAATTTACCCAGCTGTGGCAAGAGCACAAAACTTTATTTAATCCATCCACCTGCAAACTACAAATCTGCCATTACAAACATCAGAAGTATGATAATGATGAAGAAATAAGTGACAGACAAAAGCTGGTGACTTTGTGTGTCCTGGAATTATGGTAAGTGCATCACGAACATACAGTAGCAACAGTGCTCGGTGGGTAGCTGTATGGTTCTGTAGTGGCTGCAGAGTCCTGAGGTGGTTGCACATAGTGCATTCCCTGATCTTAAAGCACACGTGGTGCGTCAGCTCCAGGTACCTTGGATTCTGCAGCAGTCCAGTCGTAATGTGTGTCAGACTCACTTACAGAACACTTGCTAGTGATTTTCAAGAACTGTAGTATTGTCCCAGACACATTTCTCTCCCTCTCCCAATGTAATCTTTTCATTCCCACACAAGTGGAACAAGATTTGACACATGAAGCTACTCACTTATCTCACATAATTACTAATGAGATGTAATGCATCTGTCCATTTAACCCCCATGTTGTTGTGGCTTTATGATTTCTCTTGCTGTCCACAGTATGCCATGTTCCTGTCTCTGGTGTTCCTGGCAGAGCTGATTGCTGGCATTTCAGGCTTTGTCTTTCGTCACGAGGTGAGTAACCCTGCCTGCTGTCTTCCACTGGATCATGGGTACCTTTAAATCATCAGAATTGCTCTTATCCATGTCACCATAGCAAAAAGTGGTCCACCAACCCAGTGCCAACCAATTAGAGTTTTACACCAGGAAAACTCCAGGAAAACAAAATCACAACTTTATGAATAAATCCATGCTTAAAATATATGTTGTGTAGGTATACTGTGCAGATTCTGCTGCTGGTGTAAGAGTGTAGTTAAAGAGTGGTGTGGCATATGACCCTTTCCCCAGATAAAAGGCGACTTTCTGAGGATGTACAGCGATGCCGTTCAGCACTACAATTCCCAGGATGAGAGGAGCCGGGCTGTGGACCATGTGCAGCGCAGCGTGAGTTTCATTGAGAAGCAGGATGTCCTGCAGTATACACCAAGCTAATGGCTAACGGCTACTTCCCCTGCAGAATAACACACCAATCTATCTGCTACACACCTTGCCAAATACAATACCAAACTAACTGCTAACTGCTGCTTACACTGCAGAATACTACACCAAGCTAATGGCTAACGGCTACTTCCCCTGCAGAATAACACACCAATCCATTTGCTACACACCTTCCCAAATACAACACCAAGCTAACTGCCACACACCCTGCAGAATACAACATTGAACTAACTGCTAATTAATACACACTCTGCAGAATACAATACCAACCTAATTGCAAGCTGCTACATGCTGTGTAGAATACCATACAAAGCTAACTGCTACACACTCTACAGGATACTACACCAGACTAACTGCTACTCATCCTTCAGAATACCACACCAAGTTAACTGCTAACTGCTACTCATCCTGCAGAATACCACACCAGTTTCATCTCAGCACAACACAGGATTGCCTTTTTTGACTCTTCAGTCTTCCCATGTCTCTTCTCCACCCGCTCTTCTCTGTTCTTTTTCTATTTCCAGTTGAAGTGCTGTGGAGTGTTTAACTACACTAGCTGGATTAGCAGTGCATACTACCCTGCTAGTGGCATCCCTGCAAGCTGCTGCATAACCCTAGCTGACTGCAACCCCCTGGACCTGCGCAACGCCACCATTGGTCCCACCAAAGTGCACCAGCAGGTCAGTAAGACGTATATGGCCCTTCTCACAAGCACACACGATGGCCTCTTTAAACACCAGGCGTCTGCTGTGATGTATCCTGTTTATCTCTGTGTATCTGTTATATCTGTTGTTTGCCCCCTCTTGACCATATCGAAGAAACGAGACATAAGCTGTGGAAGAGAAAATCTCACAACGCCGCTCTAACCCCATGAAATGACCTGCCTGTAAATGCCAGGCTTCACAAAGTCTTCTCCATCTTGACCTTCCTACCCTTTCCCATGGCAAGCAGCAGTCCACTGTCCAATCAATGAGCACTTCTCTTAATCTCAGGGCTGTTACAAGCTGGTGATCTCCTTCATTGAGACCAACATGGGCATCATTGCGGGTGTGGCATTTGGAATTGCCTTCTCACAGGTAAGTTGTATTTGCTCTACGATATTTTTATCCTGTGGATGCCAGGATTTGACTTACAATAACAACACAACAACAATATTTATTGAATGTAACACATTTTACAACTAGTACTGTCACAAAGCACTATGCAGAGGTTTGCCAGAGGGACTTAGAAAAAATGAGAAAAAAAAAACCCTGCAAGGGCCAATTTGGGAAAAACTGAAAATTAGTCCCTGACTCTTAGCAAAAAGGTGACTGAGTGACTGACTTCTGGAAAATACAGTACAAAAATAAATACAACACACATATGTAGTGTGGTGCTTGTAAATCATCAGAAGGGAATAAGCAGTGTGTTAGTGGTTTGGGAGGTAGTCTCCAGCAGCCTACAGGGGCATCTCTTGAATACAGTGTTGGTCTAATTGAAAAAAGACGGATAGAGTTAATGTTGACACAGCAATTAGCAAAAACGATTAGGGAGCACTTTATCACTGATTACTGATGCGAGACAGATAGGCCAGAACCTTCTGAGATACGATTACAATGCCAGAGTTTGTGACTTTGGGACACAGAAGGCCAGAATATTCTGAAATATTACATTACATTCCATCTTTTTGTTACTTAGAAAACATTCTTATCCAGAGCAACATATAAGATGAGTACATTTAATGTTACATTTACATTTTTGACCATTTGATTATACATTCTCAGTTATGATTATAACACCTGGCAGGGCCTTTTGATGGTAACCTGAGGTAAGAGCATCTTACCTTCTCTCACTTAACGAATGTTCCGAATAGAGAATAGCTACTTCCTTGGATCTGTACTAGATTCAGTGAGATTCTAAATTACCCAATTTAAGCCTGCTCCAGGCCTGAGGCCACCAGCATGAGTACCAGCAATTTGAAAATATCTACAGTATAAAATGCTTCCATTCATTATTCAGAGAATCCTCTAGTATAGTATCTTCTGTACTTTTGTAGTATAGACTGTAGTAGTGTGGAAGATCCTCTTTATCCCTGGCTCTGCCAGGGTAAAAGCACAGCAGGTGGGTGTGGTCAGCATCTCCCTCTCAACTCATGAGCCACTGAATGAGTGTTTTTTGACACTCCACTAAGTCATACGGACTGTGTAACCCATCACAATTTTTTGGATCCTTTTACCATTAACCAAACACCATTGCCTGAAATGAAAAGTACGGGAATGGAACCTATTTATGACCCCTCCAAATGCATTTAATTATGCTTAGCTGCTTATGTGATGGAGACAGGAGGGGGTGGGCTGGAAGGAGGAGGGGGCTGTGGGCCAATCCCCCTTCTGTTTTAATCTATACTCTTAAATCTATCCATGTGCTCCTGGTGGTGTAATACAAAGTTCCTGAGCCTGATGAGAGGTAAAACCCCAATCATTTTAATTAGACCAGTAGGATTAAGCTGCCTTCTCAGTGTGGATGAAAACCTTTTAATAAGGAAATAATGAAAACTTTTTAATAAGGTGAGAAGGAACCAAACAAACCAAACTCATTCCTTAAGAGTTCATTGCTTGCAATTCACTATGACAAATCTCTGGTGAAATCAAATGGTACACTGGGAGGTCTTGTGGTTGACTGTGGGTGTATGGGGTCTGGTAGGCTATGATGTATTAGGTCAGTGAAGCTGTGGGTGTCCAACTCTCCATGCTCTTAATAATCCCCATCCTACCTTCTCTTCTTCTCTTTCCCTTCATTCATCCCTCCCTCTCGCTCCCCACAGCTGATCGGCATGTTACTTGCCTGCTGTCTGTCACGCTTTATCACTGCCAATCAGTATGAGATGGTGTAGCATGAGGCCACAGGTGAGTACACACAAATCAGTTCAACTCAGCTGAGCTGGTAGCAGTAGCAAACAAGTAAGCAATTGCCTAAACATGCTGATGTTATGGGCAACTGCCACCTTGATTGACCTTGTTTTGTGTTTTGAAGAAGAGACTATAAATCTACATGCCTCGTGTTGACCTCTCCTGAAACAGTCTCAAGATGAGTTGACTTTATTTTATAGCTTCTGAAGTGTTTTTAGCCCAAAGAGAGAAAAAAATAAAGTGTTGATGCTGTAAAAAAGGACAATTTAAAAATGATAGCTGACAACTGATAGCAACTGATAACTATCTGAAACAAATTCAGTTGAGCATTTACCAGCAATTTACACAAACCCCTGCATAGCACATAAATTTTTAGTAAATATTTATGCAAGAAATAAATTAAAAAAAAAAAAAAAACTTGTTAGTTAGAAATCAATGTATTTTCATGTACTTCTAATTTCTTTTGATCCAATTACAACTATATTGATGATACAAATTACCAATATGACTACAGCTATGATTATAGGGAGGCTGAGACAGACTCTTATCCCACTGAACACTAATATATTGACTCTTAAAAAAGGGATTGGTGGTTTACCTTAGTTGTGGATCATGTGTAGTTTAATTATTTTAAAATGAACATCAGATATGGTGGCCTTTCCCAGGCTGAGTTACAAATTCTGCAGATGCCCCCCCAAAAATTGTATTATTAGCTATAACAGACTTAAGTAGCCTGCCTCTTAACACCTGGAGTGGTGAGCACAGCATGCCAGGAAGACTCTGCCAGACACAAGCACACACACGTGCACAGACTCACATGCACCTACCTGATGCTGTTTGCTCTGTTCTTCCCTTACAGGATGACGTTCAGGCCTACCTCACTGGGGAGAGGAACACTCTCGGAATGCTAGCACATATTCCTTTTTTCTCTGCTTTGCCTGTCCCCTCTCTTCTTTGTAACTTATTACAGTGCATCATCCCCTCGCGTGAGGTCATGCAGTAAAATCAGGCATACTTTCAAGAGCTTATGTTCACTAAAACCAAACAGCCCAAAGTAGCAGACCTGCCAGCATGTCTGGCCCTCATACACAGCATGGTCATAGTGGTGTATGCAGTGCTGCTGCAGTCTGCTGTTTCTTTTGGAGAACATTGACCTCATTTCTATGAAAATAAGAAAACAAAACAATTTTCCACCCATTATCTTTTGTAGACTAAATATTGAAAAAAATAAATAAAAATAATATTTAAAGATACTTGAAAACAAACTATTTTAATAATGTTGTGTTTGATGGGAATTGTAGTCCTAGATGTGAAGCAGCAGCCTTTTCTCCTGACACATGCCACACATCTGCATTTTGCTGCTGCTGTATTTTGAGTATATTTCAGGATTAATATCAGTCAAACAAAAGCTGGAAGAGATGCTGCATAGGGATGCATTTTGTTGCTTTTTACACCTCTTTGATGTGGCTGTGTATGGAGGGGTTCGGTCATCAGTGACCTCCTCCACTCTGTCTCATTCCCTCCAGAGATATTATTTGGGTAGGTTTTTTAAAACAATGTCATAGGTTTGGATGTACAGCCTAAACTTTACACCACCCTACTGGTCCTTTCTTTATTCCATCATGCTGCTCCTTACTTTATCATACTCTACATTTCTTTTCACACATTACTCAGTGTACTCTACCTGTTCAGCTCTATCTGAATTGTACTGTCTTATGGCTGTGCCAGGAGATAATTTCAGTCTACAGTCTACAGTCTACAGGGGCTGTTTTTCCCCCCTGGTTCTTCACATAAACCTGGAGAGACCTGGTAGTGGTAATGAGGCAGTCAATCTCAGTGTCATCACCAAACTCACTCAAACCAAGAGCCAGACTTGCTCAAAATGAGAGACTGGTTGTGGCCTGAAGAGGTTGTAGCACTGTGATCAGTGTCACTGATGGGGAGAAGAAGGGAAGGAATATCACTGCAATTTTCTTATCTCTGTACTGATTCTCATGCAGTTGTGTCACTCTGAATGGAGAGCCATTAGGGATGATCTGTATACTCCATCCATATGACACATTTTGAAGTCTGAAGTCTCTCAGGAACAGCCTATCACATGGTGTATTCTAAATAGAAACTGCAGTTGGCCTGTTTGCTTATAGGGTGGTATTGCCCAGGGCATGAAATAATGTCACAAATACTGAGAAAAATTACCAGAGGGGAGATATTTGAGTAAGGAGCCTGATTGGCTAAGAGGAACCCTACGGGGTGACAAGGGTACCAGATGTAGATAAGGGTGCAGTGGCAGAAAGGGAGAGAGATACCTCAGCCTTACCATGCAAAAAATGAAAAGAAATAAACAGATGTGAGATCTCCCTTTATGATAAAGAGATACTTTGTGACCTATGTTTCAATAGGAAAGTTGTGGAAATTGCAGCATCACTTCTGAAATCTTGTCCTGTTTGAACTGAGCATCAGTGGGCTGGGTAGGAGCGTTTGAGAATTGGTAGAGCTCTGAAAGCACTGAAGTCAGTGGCGCTAGAATGTGTTTCATTAAGCTGTTATGTAACTCAGACTGGGGGAAATTCACTATGTGGCCCAGTAGCTCTGTCTGTGTGGTTATTGCCCCATTGTGAAGTGCTCATGGCAACCACAGTCACCTGGTTTGTTTTAGGTGGATTAGGTGTATTACAGTACAGGAAAGCCTAGACAAAATTGTTAAGGACAGATAAATTACACATAAAGAATACATTTTTCCAAAAATGTTTTCAATTTTTTCACCAGCGAGCATGCCTATGAAGTATGTTGATATTGTAAACAAATGTGATCTCTGTATTAATAAAATGGTCATTACAGATTTTCCACTTGTTTGTTTGATACCTTAGCATTTTCAGAAACACTTTGCGTTTGTATTTTTGTGACCAATAATATCTGTTTCACCAATGCATTAATTTTCTCAGTTCCACCGGTACTTTCGGTATGTAACTGTGAATTTAAATTTGTTTAGTAGGCTACATGTGTTCTCTACTTTGGTCTCCATAATTTAGTGGTACTAATGGGCTACATTCAACAGCATGTAAAAGTAAAATGTCCACATTCAATAAAACTTAAAATAACTCCATTTAATTTTAATCATGACTCTCAATGTTTTTTCTCCCCTCCTTTCACCACAATTTGCAGTTGCCATTTGCTTGCGAGACTCATGCTGCCAACACAGCAAGCACTCCTAGAATTAATTTCGCACGCCAACAGTGATTATTTTTTCAAGTCACCAAAGGCAGTACAGCCATGGAGGAAGGGTGTGGCTTCACCTTACATCATCCAAGTAACCTGCAGGCACCTCATGAACCACAGAGTCCCTGAGAGCGGTGACAAGCAAACCCCTGCCAACATACCGCAATAGTAGGGCAACACCAGTTTGCTCTGGTGCTGAGGGCTTCTGGTCATCCTTGGCTGATGAGATGACTGTTCAGACAGACGGTTGTTCCAAACAAATGAGCTGTGAGTCACTGTACTGAATGTAACAGTAATGTAATTAATTCATTTTAGAGAAGTTAGATAGTTATAGCCGTGCAACCTGATTGGTCAACTTGGTGTTCCAGTAGTGCTGTTATTTATGATAGGTACTTTGTAATGAATGCCAAACTCATTGACTTTGTCAGGAAGTACCAGTGCTTAATATAGTTAGCCAACAGCAGTTGAAACAGAACATCAATTTTACACATACAAAAATATTGAGGTTACTTCACTAGCTCTGGTTAGTATTCATAATAAATACTAAACATGGTGTTTTTCGCTAGATAGATTCCAGTCATAGATAGATTTGCCAACCTCAGCTAATTGATTGTGTTTCTGAATTTAAATAACTAGCATGAAAGGCTTTGAGCACCTAATGACTGTTACTCAGTACTTAGCTGCCGCCAAGCTCTCTTTCAATTCACGGGAGTGTGTGGACCCAAACCTCTTTGTGACGCTTGCGGATTGCTGAGGCAGTGGGTGCGCAACAATGATTCTGCATCTATGTAGTTTACCAGCTAGGGATTTAAAAGTCAGCCCTTGGGCTTTACTAATGAATTTGTCACTGTTAACTAGCTACTTAAGTTACTGTCTCAGTATTTTATTAAATTTAGACAGGACAAAGCCTACTACCAATGTAAAGAAGCAGGGACAAACATAGTTTACACAGCCTTGCAAATGCTCTCCATGCTGCAGTAGCCTACAAACCTGAGTAAACATGTCAGCAAGTGGCTAAAAAGCACAGAGCTCGCTTCAGAATTAGCCTGCTGGAAGCTGTTCCTCAAGAACAGAAAATATTGAACCATAACTGAGCGTTTAATGGTAATGGGAAAATCATATTTTTATGAGAAGTAAGATTATCTAGCGACTAAGTTAGCTGTACCACTGGGTAGCTGCTTTAGACAAAGTAGGAGGTGTGCCATACGTACCCAGCGATGACAGTCTCATGTCAGTGAGTTGACAAGTTAGCTAGCTGATTAAGTGGGTTGCCAGATGTTGACATATCCAGGGGTGAAAGTGAAACAGTAGGCCTACTAGCTGGCAGTACTATTACTAAACTGCCAAGTACTCCTGCATTAAATTCATTGTTCATTTAATAATGGGACCTATTTCTGAGAGAAAAAAAACATGTTTTATGTCATTAGTTTGTATTACCACTATGTTTAGGTTATTTTACATTCATTTCATTTTAATGTTGAAAATGAACAAATTCAATTAAATTAAATAGCTCACATTAAACTGGTGTTCTGAAAATCTTCCTCAAAATAGGCTAACCAGTAGCTCAGACTATCAGACAAATCTTCATGATAAAATCGCTCAAAATAAGCTATCACCTAAAAAACAATATTGAGGTTAGAGGTCACTTGGTTGACAGGTAGACACCGCCTACCAGACTAACTAAGGGCAGTTTATCCTGAAAGGCAGAAGTATCCTGCTAGGGTGAGTAAACACCTAAACAACAGGATTTAAAAGTTGTTCAACCTAACAGGTTATAATTAACACATCAGTGTGAACCTCTACACAAACAGTATTTACACTAAGGGAAGCTTCTTGTCCTGAAAGGTAGAATAACACCTTAGGATGACCTACCCTCTTTGTTAACATATTGTTGGCCTAACCTATACTGTAGCCAACATGTCCTAATAAAGAAATCAAATGTCATAATAACCATAATAATCTGATCTGAATAATCTGATCATACTTTGCTCTGATGACGATGCATCCTCCAAGGGTGGAGACAAAAAAACAAAGCGAAAAAAAATGCACACCTTGTAGGTAGCACATGCATATTCTGAGGGGTAGCTCAGATTAGAATAGTCATCATTCACTCTGTTGGATTCAGGTGGTTTGTGTGACTGGGTGCATGGAGGAAAAGCAATGTCTACAAATGCCTCAGGCATTTTAAACTGTGATATTCAACTTTTGACATTGCTGGTTTTTAATTTCAATGTGTTTTAATTTAGTTCAATGAATGGATGTTTTCTAATTGCGTGTAAGTATGTTTGGGTGCTACTGCATGTTAAAAGTATGTGTTATTTTAAAAGAACTTGTCACAGTTTTAATTTATATCTTAATATTCAGTCTCTACCTATAGTGTATCTCAGCTACTGAAATGGTGAGAGTGCCTCCCAATGGCTCACACCGGCTACTTCACGACTTTGTCCAGTGTCTGTCTGACTTGCAAGTAATAAATTAGTGCTGTTTTGCACTATACCAACGATTGGTGTGTGATTTTTCTACTGTAACACTACACCTTCTGAGTGACCAGTCCACAGTGTCAATGTCAACATGCTTTTAGTCAACAACCGAATTATATCCGACCAATTGTTAACATCGTAGTGTACATATAAGATGTATACATATAAGAAAAGTACAGAACCGACTCATGCTGAAACATCCTTTGCTCATGAAATAGTAATTTGATCTGAACTTTATTTTAGTGCCATTTTGTAACATACAGTATCAGCAAATTGAATTTATTTTTTTTCCCTCACTTTCAAATATATGCCAAAAACATTGCGCCAGATTCACTATTCATACATGTGCACCTTTTTCTGCGTAGAGTGTGCGACAGCGGACAACGACAACGGACATTTTTTAATTAATCGATTAATTTCTTATTACGTGAAATTAGTTACTACGTACAAACAAATTTCTCTTCTGCTCCCGACCACTCGTACCACATACAAAACCACACAATTTTTGTTGACGTTTTTGTTTCCCCCTCTGACAAAATTGTACAAGTATAAAATATGTGTACTGTATGTAGGGTTCTATTGTTATTAACTTACTGGCCCAATTATAATTGCGATTATGTTTATACTGTAGGTGACAGTGGTTATTGTGCGTAATGAAAACTACTTGACTCCCGAAAACGCTGAACTCAGCCGTTACCATAGGTACGTCGGTTTAGGGAAACAATCTGAGATACAGAACTCAATCCGCACACCATTGTTATCTGAGATTACAAAAATCTCAGCAAAAGAAATGCAGGTGAATTCAGTAAAACGTGGATGAGGTACAAAGGAAAATGCAAGTGAAGTAGGTCTATCCCAGCGCAGAGGGTGGCGCGCAAATCAGCAAATGTCTCGGTCAAGTGACCTTCATCAGCACTATTCTCCTTTACACAGAGTTACGTTGTTAAAACCTGGCTGATGACACTGTAGGTCAATCTGCAGACACCACGCAAGGTTCAATACAAAACATACGCCATGTTCTGGGGGAAATACAGAAAGACTCATCTAGGGAATCTGTCAGAACTATACTTACCTAAACCGTGAGCAGAAGTTAGCAGCGCTCTCATCCTTCATTGGATGAGCGGAGCCTGGCCCTGGCCGTTTATTGGATGACTGAGCGAAGGTGGGGCGCAGCTTTTGTGTGGTCCGCAGGGGTGTAGCAGCGACCCAGCATAAGTTGGTGCAAACTTGGCCCTTCATGCTCCATGCACTTGTTCCCGCCCCCTGTTTATCTCCCGGAAGTAAATCCAAAAATTCTCGCGGTATTTTGCGCGTGTTATCATATCAAATCATAATTCCGACAAATTCAGTGAGTTAAGCGAAACTTCGTAATCATGTCTAATAATACTGAACGTGCACCAGAAAAAGCAAAGGCAGAACTATCGGAGAAGGATCTGATAAAGTGGGGACTTACAGGTTTGTTTCCTTGTGGGCTAGATAGCCATTCTTACTTTTGCTTGTTGCTTTTCAGCTGTTTCCATGCAATAATTTAGCTACAACACTGACCCTGCTATAGTTTGCTAGCTATGGTAGTCATATGATTGGAACAGCTAGCTAGTTAGCCTGCTAGCCGAGGAGGTTTACTTTCTTGCCACAGACGTGCGGCATGGTTGCTGCTTGCAAAAGAGGATACACTGGCAGGTAGTTCACCTACATGTAGGTTTAAGTTGCTCGCTGTCATTGGCTTCAGTTCTCTGATGCTCTTTAGTATCTGATTATGGGTGACGCTTTTAATAAACAGACCCTGCATACGCTTACGCGCTGGGAAAGTGTAGTGGTGGCTGGTGACATAGATATCTCTTATTCGAATGAGAAATACATTTGACGGTATCCCTGCGGTGTGGTGTTCAATTTATCTTTCTCAATCAACTTGATTTCATGGTGGAAATCCGTTGTCGCACCAGATTAGGATCCGCCTGGGGTCAGGATTCAGTCCAGGGTTCTGTCACCACTTTAATGATAGTGGGGCGGCAGTGTAGGATAGTGGTAAGGAGCAGAGCGCGTAACCAAAAGGTTGCCGGTTAGATAGCACACGGGTCACTGCTGCTGTAGAGAGCCTCTGCTAAATGAAAATAATGTAGTAGAATGGATGACGTAAATTGTACGGGAGAGCGCATTTCAAGTAGCCAGATTTCATGAAAGCTCAGGAGACCAAAATCTGATACAACACTGATATTGTCACCGTTTGATCAAAGGCACACTTGTCTAATTGTCCAGCCAGGATATTTAAGTGGGAGCAATGTGAGTAGCCTTGAATTGAATGCATAAAAAGCAAAAACAATCTGTAGAAAGTTGAACATTGATGTGCAATAATTACAAGGTCAAGTTCTGATAGGGATTCAACTTAGGTCCTACCAACTGGATGGAGTGAGGTGGCTTACCCAGTGCCTGAAGAATCAGGAAGGGTGCATACTGGGAGATGAGATGGGCCTGGGCAAGACCTGTCAGGTCAGTGATCATTTCATCATCATCTTTATTGATCTGGTCACAAACATCAACAAGCGTACCTTTGTTTTTAATCAGACAACAGAACTGTTTGTTTCAGTACTTACCATTTTACCAATACTCACCATACTCTACAAATCACTAATTTTCATGGTTATTTAATTGACATTAAGGGATGTCTAAGCTCCAGTTATGTCTCCAGGATAAATTAAAATTCTGAGGTGACCAACAGTTTATTTTCTGAGAGTAACCCTTTAAATGCCTCCAGATGATAAGAGTTTGTTGAATTTGGATGAGGTCTACTACTCATATGCATCATTTGTGATAGGAGCAAGTGTCAGTGCTGGTCTTGCTGCACTAAGATCAGTTGAAGCAGGCTCACCCTATCGTTCTGCCTCTCTGTCATCAGTCAATCTCACTGCTGCTGTACACACGCGGGGCCCTGGGGAGTAAAGGCCCCTTTCTGGTGCTGTGCCCGCTGTCAGTCATGGAGAACTGGAAGCAGGAGATGGAGCGGTGAGTATGAACACGCAGTCATTGCACTCCTCTAAACAAAACCCGAATTTATCTTTCTGTAAGATTCCGAGTCTGTGATGGGCTGATTGCTCAATTGTTCTACATTGTCACTTGCTTGTTGGTTTTTTATGCAGCATATGCTGCCAGTAGGTGGCGATAGTGATCTAATGTAGGACTGAAACAGAGGATGCTGCACAGCCTATTGATGCTTTTTAAGAGGACCTGGAAAGATAAAGAACACTTCACAATGAACACTATTTAGTATGTGTTTAAGCTATATACATGTACAATTTAGGATCATGAAAAACATACCATGGAGCCAAACTTGATATTTACTATAAACTTATTAAAATATTTACATATATATTTTTATAAGTAGTTTTGTTTTATGTTATGTTTAGCTATGTTTTTTCTGTTAATTTCTGTTAATAACCTCAGCTCCCTCCTCCTTAGCCTGTGACTTTATGCCAGTGATACAGGGAAAATCGCTGCTTCTATGCCTCATAAATTTCTGCCCACCTAAGTCTCTGGAAATGTTTCAAATCAGTTGTTCAGCTGAGCTCAGAAAGCACTGCTCAGCATAAGTTTGTCGTTCTGTGTATGTTGAATGCTTCTCAGTTATATTGGAATGACGGCCTTGGATGAACCATGCGTTGAAGTCAAGTATGAGGGCAAAAGCCTCTGAGTGTTGATGGTTTGGAATGGAGTCTAATGGCCAGTGTTTGTGCCTTTGGTGCTGGTGTAGGTTTTCCCCGAGCCTGCTGTTGTTGTGTTACATCGGCGACAAGGATAAACGGGCGGAGCTCCAGGAAGAGCTGATTGGAGGCAGGCAATTTCATGTGCTGCTCACTACCTATGAGGTGAGTGGGTTCCCCTAATCAGGGGAACAGCCCCCTTTTGTACATATCTAGTGACATCATCAGAATAAAAATAACTTTGTTTTAATTACAGATTTGTCTGAATGATGCCTCCTTCTTGAAAAGGTAAGCCAGATACTCTTAACTTGTAGCCTCTCACCTGAATATTGATATGGAGGTGATGGTCAGTGTGAGTGGGAGCAGAGGATGACTCGTGGGGTGTTGCAGGTGGCAATGGAGGATTCTGGTGGTGGATGAGGCCCACAGACTGAAGAATCAGAACTCCTTACTCCGCAGAGCCCTGACCCAGGTGAATGCCCTGTCATGCCCACCATGCCCTGTTTGGGTATTCACATGGAGACTAGGGATGCATTCCGTTACTTTAGACAGAGTTCCATATGGAATGCCGTCCTTCCCTGTTTTTAATTTGGAATGTATGGAATGGGTGAATTTAAATGTGTGGAAGCTTATGTCACAGATCCTTGGTTTCTCATCCACAAGAAGATAGATCTATACATCCTCTGCTAAAGGAGACAATCAAGGAATTACCTTGTTCTCTTCAAGTGTCACCTACAAAATTGGAATAGTCCTTAAGGTGATGACCAGTCACAGATTTACAGGTCAAAAAGAATCAAGGATGTAGCGGTTGTGGGAAGGATGAAATTGAGGACTTTTTGAATGCAGTTTAGGACAGCGGTAATCTTTACCCTAACCTCTGACCCCTTGCAGTTTTCAATCCGCTTCAGGATGCTTCTGACAGGAACTCCGGTCCAGAACAGCCTGCAGGAGGTCTACTCTCTGCTAAGCTTCATCGAGCCCCGAGTCTTTCCAGAAGACAAGGCCGAAGACTTTGTGACCAAATACGCAAACGTGCAGTCCCAACCCACTCTTGGTATGTCCCCCCAGGCCACTGAATGATTTCCTGACCAGTTCCACAGTGTTGGGGAATTAATGTGTTGCCATCGAATTGTTTCATCTGTGTTCCTTGAATAAGTGTACATATGCCAGTGCAATGTGCATCACAGAGGTTGACAATGTTCTGGAACTCCCCCCCCCAGCCACCGAGTTGCATGGCGTTCTGCAGCCATTCCTGCTGCGGAGGGTCAAAGCAGAAGTGGCGGTCGAGCTGCCCAAGAAGGTGGAGCTGGTGGTCTACCATGGCATGTCTGCTCTACAGAAAAGATACTATAAAGCTATCCTCATGAAGGACCTGGGTGAGCATGCCTGCTTTGTGAGGGGGAACGTGAGCGTGTGCGCAGGGGGACTATAGCAATTACACAATAACAATTAATTAATTGTAATGTGTACGTTGTAAACAATAATGCCACGACTATGAAAGTTATTATTCATTGTCCTGATATTATCTGTACTCCAAGTGAATAACTTTATTTTCATACTGGTATCAACTTTAGTCTCCAAACAGAGACTATTACATGGTATGTTTTTTTTCTGTGGAAGGGAGTTGGAAGCTGTGCTCAGTCTTCTGCTGCTTAACTCTCTTAGCTCTCACTAAGCTCTTAGCTCTCACTAAGCATAATATGAAGAGCACGATGAGTCTGTGCTAGCCACTGTTTTTTGGTAGCTAGCTAATGTTAGTTGTGATTTCTGAGATAACCAGTGATTTCTGAGATAACCAGCTAACTACTAGGCTGTGTAATGCATTGCTAACTTAATATAGTGTTAAAAAACCTGACTATCAGCAAAAATAAAGACTATTAATTGAACAACTACATTAGTGAATAAACCAGCTCGACGTATCGATTTCATTGGCACAACTTCAGATCCTTGCTGAAATTTGCTTCAACAAATTTCAGGTGCTAGTGAGAACTTGACTTGCTACCAAGCAGTTTTAGCGTTGCAAGCTAGATAAACAGACATATGTGCATGTACATAGGCTTGATGTAGAAGTACAAGATGAGCATGCTAAAAATTAATTAATTAAATATCTGATTAAATATCTGATGAATCTAATGAATTCCTCCAAAGGTTCGATAACTGTTGCTTATTGGTTTATCAATTTGGTAAGGACTATCATTAGCTATATTAAATGATACAGAGCACAAACATGTGAAAATTCCTAACAAACCTTTGTTCTGTACTTGTAAGACTTACCAGTAATGGGGACAGCAGTGTGTTTCTATCTGCCAAATGCATATTTTACTAATTAAATAGATAATTCCACTGTTACAAACACCGATCCCATAAACCTACAAATTAATTAAATTATTAGGAAAAATTAACAATTTTTTTGATCTGCTAATCATTGTATGTGTTTGTGTATGCCTGTGTGTGCGTGCATGGGTTGAGGTGAACAGATAATTTAGTGGAGGCAGGCTGGTAGTGGTGCGATTAACTGTGATGCAACAATGACATCATTACATTATGCAAGTATATGTATATGTGTATGTGTGTGTATGTACAGACATGGTGTGTGGCTAAGGTTTACTTTTGTTCCTCAGATGCATTTGAGAATGATCAGGGCAAGAAGACCAGGCTGATGAATGTGTTGATGCAGCTACGGAAGTGTGTTAGCCACCCCTACTTGTTTGATGGTAAGAGCTACTCACTTAAAGGACACCTCACAGTTTTCATTTAAATAATTGTGTGTAAATGTATAAATAATTACACATTAATGCCCAAGTTTTTTCTGGAAAAAGGCAATGAATGTTAGGAATGAAACCCGGGGACTGTTTAGTTGTATGTAGCAGGCTAACAGTAACTTAACAGTCTTATAAAGTTTGACTTGTTAATGCTTTGTACATTTGTACCATTTGTACCTTTGCACATTCGTAATTTTGTACCAAACTGTTTATCTGAATTTTGGAGCAGCAGTCGGTACCCTCATGAATTACACTCTTTTTGGAACTTAGGGAGGGGCCGATTTTACAGCAATTTAATGCTTAACCCCCCACCCCTTCCTCCTGTCAAAGGTGTGGAGCCTGAGCCATTTGAAATGGGAGAGCATCTTGTTGAAGCCAGTGGGAAACTTCTCCTTTTGGACAGCATGCTAGAGTTCCTGTACAAAGGGTCAGTGTTCACACTATCTCCTCCCCCTACTGCAGAGCATACAGAAAGACTGCATCCCAGACTACATGCCCACCCTCACTCTGCCCCACACACCCTCCCCCATTAAATGTCAATGTAGCTGGCTGTTTATCTACTTATAGGAAAGCTATCTGCTTACAATAACTTGCTAACTAGTTATAATACGCAGTTACGTACATTAATGTTTATCTGTTACTTATAACAAGGAACAAGCTATTCACCTTGCCAGCTTGTTACACCCTTGGATAACAGAGCATGTGCATACACACAGGCTCATACATGTTCACATGTAGGCATGCACACACACACGCCTTACATACCTTACACATACCTTATTTCAAGTCCTGCTGTAGTGCACTCTAGGTGAACATTTTGTAGTCCTAATTTACCTCAGTATCTTTCCATCGAAAAGGGCTTGTGTAATCGAGAGATGTAAGACTGTCTTTTTGGCAGTGAGTAGCATTCCTGATTTAATTAGAATCAGTGTATGAGTCTGAGTTAGCAGGTATAGATTGTGGACAAAATGGATCCTAATCACATCAGATTAAATAGATCAGATAAAACTCCCATGGTAGCAAAAAGTTGGCAGAAATTTATATGGTATCTGCTGAGTGGCCTTATAGATTTTGTTAAAGGTGATAAGACAAATCTTTGAATACAGAATCTAGACTGGCCCACGCAGTCTCCTAGTTTTTTTTTTTAATTTGAGTTAAAGATTTAAAAAATGTGGCCCTGTAATCAGTGGAGCTGAGGCTGCTTGAGATATGAAATTCCTGAGACAGCTTGAGGAAACAGAAAGTCCAAAGGGTTACGATTAATTAATTTATTTGTTTGTATGTATGTTTTAAATTATTTTTGTTTGAAGGGGCCATCGAGTGTTGCTGTTTTCACAGATGACAAGAGTTCTGGACATCTTACAAGACTTCATGGAGTACAGAGGTACAGAGGTTCCCCCTGCTCGTCCCCACTGCTCCACACTGTTCCCCCTGCTCTTCCTCACTGCTCCACTGTTCCCCCTGCTCTTCCCCACTGCTCTATACTGTCCCCCCTGCTCTACACTGTTCCCCCTGCTCTTCCCCACTGCTCTATACTGTTCCTCCTGCTCTTCCCCACTGCTCCACACTGTTCCCCCTGCTCTTCCCCACTGCTCCACACTGTTCCCCCTGCTCTTCACCACTGCTTCACACTGTTCCCCCTGCTTTTCCTCACTGCTCCACTGTTCCCCCTGCTCTTCCCCACTGCTCTGTACTGTTCCCCCTTCTCTTCCTCACTGCTCCACTGTTCCCCCTGTTCTTCCCCACTGCTCCACACTGTTCCCCCTGTTCTTCCCCACTGCTCCACTGTTCCCCCTGCTCTACACTGTTCCCCCTGCTCTTCCCCACTGCTCTATACTGTTCCTCCTGCTCTTCCCCACTGCTCCACACTGTTCCCCCTGCTCTTCACCACTGCTTCACACTGTTCCCCCTTCTCTTCCTCACTGCTCCACTGTTCCCCCTGCTCTATATTGTTCCCCCTGCTCTTCCCCACTGCTCTATACTGTTCCCCCATCCTTTAACCACAGCACTATGCTGTTCCCCGTGGTCTTCCCCAGTGTCCCTTTGTCACTTAATCATGTCTTCATGGCTTCCTCTTCACGTCTGTCTTTTTTTCCCTATGTATGCTTAGCCTTGGGCTGATATGGAAATTAGTTATTAGAATGCACTTCAAGTTTCATCCAAGTCTTTCAAAAGGCCCTTGCTAAGCTGGTTTATACATGCGTGCTTGACACAGCTAAACAAGTCCTTGTCTGTATTTCATTATTCCTGTATTCCTATGTTGTGCAGGTTACAGCTATGAGCGACTGGATGGGTCGGTCCGCGGAGAGGAGCGGAACCTGGTCATCAAGAACTTCAGAAGCAAGGATGTGTTCATCTTTCTGCTCAGCACCAGGGCAGGTACGTCATTTTAGGTAACTCCACATTTCATAGAAAAACAATATAACTGTGGAGGTAGTTGTAAATGTGGTGTGAGACCCCAGTATTAATAAAATGAAGATACTAATCCAAGATACAGGTATTTCAGAAATATTAAATTATTTCAGATTTGACAGATAATCATTTTCATTTCCTTTTTCATTCACAGTTCACAGTTGTAACTAGTCAGAAAGCTAGCACCTCAGAATTGGACAGACATACCACCTCACTCAGCCCCTCAGTTTAATTTCGTTCCTGTTTTTGAAAACCTGGAATTACATAAACCTGGAAACTTGGGATATCTGTGTGATGCCAGGCATGTTTCACACAGCAGCCACTGTGATGAAAAACTAATCTCAGATTCTTTCTTTCTTAAACAGCCAATCTGATTAGCATGCTGCCCTGATATTAACTCCAGTGTAGTCTTTTTGAAATGTTCAGTATATGTTTTGGGAATTTTTTTCCACACCTCTTCACACATGCTTTAGGGGGTGTGGGGCTGAACCTGACGGAGGCCGACACCGTGATCTTCATGGACAGTGACTTCAACCCCCAAAATGATCTGCAGGCTGCTGCCCGTGCCCACAGAATTGGGCAGACCAGGTAATGTACTGACACAGGCAGGCGTAGTCGCACAGGGAAATGAAATTATAACCAGGGGAGCAGAAGCTTGAGTCTTGGGTGGGACACTTCTCTCGTGTCCTTGAGAAATATGCCTATACAGAATTCACTTGAATATTTACAAGGGTGGGTGTGAAGGAGGGTGTGAAGATGTGTAAAATGCAGGCTGTACCAGTTGTATACCCAGACCTTTATATGTGTAGTTTTCAGTTCTTATTTTTTGGTATTTGTGTTTTCACTGCCCGCTCTGGGGCTGGGTGGGGTTGATTTGTGCCTGTTGCAGGGCGGTAAAGGTGATCCGGCTGCTGGGGAGGGATACGGTGGAGGAGATTGTGTACCGGCGTGCCGTGTCCAAGCTGCTCCTCACTAACACCGTGATTGAGGAAGGGCGCTTCTCGCTCCTGGATCAGCCTCATTCCGCCACCGCAGGCCTGGAGGTAAAGAACCCATTTACAGGAAGCACAGGATCCCTCTCTGCTGCCCTCTACCTATTTACTGCCCTCCACTTCTCTAATACCCACTACCTCTCTAATGCGGTCTGCCTCTTCATTTCCTCATTCCTTCACTGCCTTCTACCCCTCTACTGCCCTCTATTTTTCTGCTGCCCCCTTCCTCTACTGCCTTTTGCCTCTCTATTGCCCTCTACCTCTCTACTGCTCTCCAACTCTCTGCTGCACTCTTTTTTACTGCCCTCTACCTCTCTATTGTCATCTGCTGCCCCCTTCTCCTCCTGCCCTCTACCTCTACTGCCCTCTCCCTGTCCCTCAGTAATCCTCTGATTGCCCTGTCCCCCTCTCTCCCCTCTCCGTGCAGTTAAGTGAGATCCTCAAGTTTGGAGTTGATAAGCTGCTGGCATCAGAGGAGAGCTCAGTGCAAGACGTGGACCTTGGTCTCATCCTGGGCCAATCACGTGACGGACAGTGGCTGACTGAAGAGCACCCCCCTCTTCCCACTGAGGAGGGGGAGGCCTCTGATGATGATAACCTGAGTGAGTGTAGCTGGTGTTTATCATTGCCAGAGTTTCACTCAGTTAAACGTCTGAACGGCTGTTTTTCTTTCTGTTCATCTTTTAAATGTTTATCTGCTTATTGTGGACACAACCCAACAGCCATGGGCGTCAGTTTGTTTTGAAAAGTGCTGGGGACAACGACGGGTTCAGCATGTTCACAACTAACTAAAGGCTTGTGGTGGAGACGAAATGGGCCATCCCCGACAAGAAGTGGTGGGGACATGTCCCCAGCATCCCCAGCGTAAATGACGCCTATGCCACAAAACCATCACTGTCGCGCAGGTTATTTGGAAAAATGAAGGTAACTGGTAACTGCCACACTGTGTTGCTGTTGCAGGCCATATGTACGTGTTTGAGGGCAGAGATTACTCCAGAGACCCCAGCTCAGAGGACACAACTCGCTTTAATCAGATCCTGCAGGAGCAGCTGGCCGAGCTGGAGCATGCTGGGGAAGAGGGCCGTGCAATGCGCAATAAAGCAGGGGTAAGAGGCTCACACCGAGGCAAGGTGTGTTGCTAATCCTGACACAGCAGAAATATTAGGCCACACTTGGATTCTCATCAGACCTGGGTCAAGTACGTATTTCAGATATTTAACTGCCTTTCACATATTTTTTATTTAATATATACAAAAGAGATCATTTACAATTACAAGTATTTGATGAATTTTGGGAATACATTTATTTGAATAGAAAAAGGATCAAAAATTCCAAAAGGAGAGTATTCCCATATGGCAAAAGTGATCCCAAAAACAGAAGGGGGACCTAGGCAGCTTTGCTAAGCATGCTCCCTCGTGAACGGATAGCTTGGGGGCTGAAACTTGGCCCAACTGTTTCATCCACTTCAAGAGCAGAGGAAATCATTTTGAGCTGGGAATTCCATCTTGTGACAGCAGCAGGCCGCAGTCAGTTTCCTCCCTCCAATGTTAGCATGAGAGAGTAGACTTGCAACAGAGAGAAATAACGTTTGAGACTTTGGAAGTAGTTTTATTAAGGTAATCAGCAGATGTTACACCGTCTTTGATGGTAAACTGAAGAGTATGAGCAAAGCTTGGGAACCTTCATCATCAGAGTAGTAGACAGCATTATTTTCCTTTTCATTGGTAGATGAAGAGCTGTCAAAATGAACAAGACCAGCAACCTGATGGGATTTGCCCCAGGTCTGGTTCTGATCTGTATGAGTGTGTTCCACGTGAGTGTGTGTGCTAGCTGTGTGTGTTCCACCACAGCATGTTGGTGGGCACTGCCCTATGAGTGTTGCAGTAGATACATGCTATATTGTTGTACTGTGAGTGATAGGTAAGTGTGCGTTTCTGTACTGTTAGTGATAGGTAAGTGTGTGTTTCTGTACTGTGAGTGAAAGGTAAGTGTGTGTTTCTGTACTGTGAGTGAAAGGGAGGTGCATGTTTCTGTACTGTGAGTGATAGGTAAGTACCTGTTTCTGTACTGTGAGTGATAGGTAAGTGTGTTGTGCTGTGGCTCCTCAGGTAGCCCTGTGCAGGCCCCTGGGGGTGTCCGGCCGCCGGAAAAGGCCGCTGAGCGAGGCGGAGCTGGAGCTGCGTCGGCAGAAGAGGCGGGAGGCCGCTGCAAAAAGAGCCAAGCTGCAGGAGGAGAGGAAGAGAGCACGGGAGGAGGCACGACGCCAGAAGAAGTAAGAGTCGCAGCCGACACGGATCTCGACAGCAGGAATCTCAGAGCTGCCTCAGGGTGATGTCACCACCTCCGCTATCTGTCAAATACTGTCCAACCCCTCAGTGCACCGCCGGGCACATCTGCCTCACACTGTCATCTCTACATACCACTCTGAATGGCAGTCGCTTTGCTTCGGCAGTTTGCACTGAGTGGCAGAAGTAGAAACACTTCCAAAGCATCCCAAAAAGCAGGTGTATATATATATTTCATGGTAGTACCTCCTTTTAAATATATTAATATGCTTTATGATTTCTTGACTTGAAATGATCTCATTTATCTGTCATTATGTTTGTATTGTTTATTTTAAAGAATAATGAGTATAGGAAATTGCTGCATGTCTGTATCTACACCATTCCCCCTACTGTAGTACCTGCAGTACCAATCAAAAAGTGCTGTATTAAACTGAATTACATGTGAATTAAATTAAGGGTTGTGTTTTAGGATTACATTAGCCAGCAAAATAATTTGTATTATTATTAGCACAGTAAAGTAAACTCAGCTCTACCAGACTTTAGGCATCGCTGTGAAAGATTGATTGTGGTTAAATTTCAGACTCGTCATGTTTCAGCTAAGGGACTGTTGTCTTTCAAGTTGTACCACTGCATGTGTGTGTGTGTGTGTTTTGTAGGTTAGCATGGTGGGAGTCCTCTGGGTACCATTCTCTGTGCCTGCCCTCAGAGGACAGTGAAGAAGAGGAGGAAGAGGAAGAGGGTGATGATATCAGCGTGAGCTCCACAGATTCAGAGCATACGGCCATCCACTATGTTCTAGGGGACGTGACCTACCCCCAGGCTGCTCAGGAGGATGCCATAATTGTGCACTGTGTTGGTATGGCAACAATATGTTCCCAAGGGGCTCTGCTCTCCCCACCACCACTAATCAGTCTTAATCTGTTCTGAAATCCTTATTCTATACTGACATGAAAAGGCTGAATACTCACTGCTGCATCATTTACAAGTTACTCATTTGCCCTAATCTGTTTTGTGTGTGTGTATATATATATAATACACACACACACACACATATATGCGTGTGTGTTTATAGATGACTCTGGACGCTGGGGACGAGGTGGGCTGTTCACTGCACTGGAGATAAGGTCTGATCAGCCACGCAGACAGTATGAGCTGGCGGGAAAGATGGAAGGTGAGCAGACTATACAAGCTGGTGGGAAAGTTTGTCAGGTGAGCAGACTGTACGAGCTGGTGGGAAAGTTTGTCAGGTGAGCAGACTGTACGAGCTGGTGGGAAAGGTGTCAGATGAGCAGACTCTCCAGCATTGCCCTCCCCAGCACTACTTGTGCAGCATGTCACAGTTTTTCCCACATGTACAGATGGCAGGATGGGCTGATGCCACAGGAGGGCACTGGTGAATGCTTAAGCATTCCAACCTGTCGGACATGGTAATGCTTTATGTGATGCAGGAATGTTTTTGGCTTTTACCTCCATTTAAAACATGCACCAGTGCTCTCTGCTTATAAAAAGCAGATCCCTCTATGGCAACGTGATTCTCTTAAGCAGTTGATTCTTAAAAGCAGAGGTACCAAATAAATGAATGAAAGTGACGTTTCATTCACCGGGCTCTGATTTCCTTCTCTGTGTTTCAGACCTGGACCTCGGAAACGTGCTGCTGTTCTCCATCGATGACAAGCAGGCCAGGCTGGACGGAAAGGACTATGTGAGTTTGCCCGTCACCATGACGCAGCTCTGACACTCTGAGGGTCCAGCTTGTGAATTTACTGTGCCGGTGCATGTAGGCAAGACTGAGCGAAACTCGTTTTGTGGCAGATCAGTGAAAGTGAAGACCAAAAGAGTACTTTCATCTTCATGCCCTTCTGAGGGGTCCATGATATAAAACAACGTCATCTATCTTCAATATTCAGTTCAAAAACAATAAGATTAGATTACCACTTGAACAAAGCATATTTTTCTGCTTTTTCAATTTGAGATAATCTAGTAATAGATAGCAGTTTTGTAAATACAGATGGCCACAGTAAAGTCTAATTGTGACTAAAGTGATACTGTTAAAAAAGACTTGTTATAGCTTTCTACTCATGCAAAAAAATATAGATAAGCATTACCCCTGCTAACAGCGCCTCTGTTCTAAAGTTCTGCAAAGCTGAACAGCCTATCCCATACGGACAAATCCTTATCATTTTTACACAGTCCATGAAAATATTTTGGCTGCACTTAACATGCAAGTGCTCTAAATGAAAGGCTTTTTGTTTCTGTAGTACACTTTTACAGGAGTCAGCAGCCTCGCTCATTTACCCATGAGCCTCCTGAGAGATGTGCCATGGGGTTCCTGTATTGCACAACAGTTCCTAGCATGCAACCACACAGCTGAGAACTCCTGCGTGATTAGAAATTCCGTTTGAGGGAATACGCTCACTGATGACAGATTGATTGATTGATGGATACCTAGCATGATAATGAATATGAAGTGGTGTAAGCGTCCTTACCCTTAAAGGTGGGGAACAACTTTGTAATATTTCACTGGAGCTCCATTTTAACCATTACCACATTTTTCAGGGGATTGTTTTTCATTGGAATGATGAATACTGCTCATCAATGTTGACATGTAGTATGAGTGTGCTTAGCAGGTGTGGAGGAAAAAAAACACACATCTTGTGCTCCTGCATTACAGCTTGCCTTGATAGTGGCACAACATAGGGATCAATCAAACAAGCTGTCAGGAATCCGGCTGTCAGCTCTGGAGGAGGGACTGAAGAAGATCTGCACAGCGGCTAAGAAGAAGAAGGGTACGAGTGAAGCCAGCCGTTTCAGTGTGTTGTCATGCTAACGCAGCCACACTGCAGTGCCTCCTGAATTGGCTGCTACAAGCTGGGTTGCTTATACTCCCAGATTAGCATGTCATTTCATGGTGCTATTGAGCTGCATATTCGATAGTGAGGTTTTAGTTGATGATCTGGTGTATTGATAATCATGAAAGAAATGAGGTGTTCGTGGTACTGAAGTCAGAAGTGAAGGTAATTCTCCTCCTTTTTGGAGAATTACAGTTATTAATTTAGCTAAGTTAGCAAGTTAATTAATGATTTAATTAATTTTAGTGAGCCATTCTGAACCGAACCGCCTCCCATAACTGTTCAAACAGACAGGGAAAATTGGCTACCTTACTTCCTAGCTAGATGTCTTCCTGTATTCCAGATAATATGACAGAGAGGATTGAATTTGGGGGGAAAAAGGGACCGGGAAATGACAGACAGGGGAAAAGAGAGAAACAGTTTGGTGCCGTCAGCATAATAGAGATGTTAGAAGCCATGGGAAGAAATGACAGAGCCAAGTGATCTTGTGTATAAGGAGATCAAGGTCAAGGTCAAGGAGGTCAAGGACGAACCTCATAGAGAGGGTCTCAGCATGGTACAGCCTCTCTCCAGGACACCTGAAGGTGTGCCCTGAGAGGTGAGATGAAATCCAGCTAAGAGTGCCTGACATGCCTATCAGGCACAAGGAAGACAGGAGAATGTGATGATTTTATGTGTCAAAGGCCAGAGAAAGGTCCTGGAGAATGAGGATGGCAGATTGGGAGGCTGGTCTTAGAGAGTGAAGGGCATTTGTGGTAGAAGAAAAGCGGTTTCAGTGGAGCAGCCAGCCTTGAAGCCAGTTTGATTGGGGTTGTGCTGGTTATTCTGTGTCAGAAAATGTGAAACTTGATTGAAGGCAGCATGGTCAAGGTTTTGGAGGGTTTTGGGCACCAGAAGAGTCTGGTGCTGGTCTTTTGAGTAGAGGTGTGACCCAAGCCTGTAGACAGAGGGGATGCAGACAGTGGTCAGAGAGTTTCTGGTAAGTGAGGTGATGAATAGGAATTATTGCAAAAATGTTCAGTTCTGTTTTTTTTTGTGAAATTTGCACAAAGTCCATCCTGAAGGCTCCTGCTAATACTGTGTTGCTTG
Organism: Megalops cyprinoides; assembly: GCF_013368585.1. NCBI lineage: Eukaryota > Metazoa > Chordata > Actinopteri > Elopiformes > Megalopidae > Megalops > Megalops cyprinoides. The sequence goes on from NC_050593.1 coordinate 10,023,079, forward strand.
TGGGATTTTGATGAAAAATAAGTGGTAATGAATTTGCATCCCCATCATTACAGGTGGATTTGTGGGCAAATGGGGAAAAAACCAAGTCGTGAATGATCCTAAATATACATTACTCTGTATCTCTATGCATATTATTCTGTATCTCTGTGTGTATTACTCTGTATCTCTGTCTGTCCCCCCAGCGAGTGTACACCTTCCAAGAATAGGCCACTCCACCAAAGGGTTCAACTGGTACGGCACAGAGAGGCTCATCCGCAAGCACCTCTCTTCCAGGGGCATTCCTACATTCGTGTGTCCTTCGGCACTGCAAATGTCATTTAACACTTGACATCCAACTGAAACTGGAAGGTATTGCACATTGCACATTGCATATCATGAGGTCTAAAATGGATTCATCAATCATACTGATGCTTATTTATGAGAGGAGGCTGTGTCCTTACCTATCAAGCTCCCAGCCTGTCAAAAAATTGTCAGTCCTCCTGTTGTTTCGTGATAGACCTGCTGTCAACATTACATCAGATACAGCAGAAAGACTCTAAACTCTGTACCCAGGTCCAAACAAGCAGTGACAGCTGCTTTACAAGTAGACTAGGTGAAGGTTTTTAAGGACATTCCTTGACGCTGCTATCAGATACTACTACAAGAGCAGGGCAGTGTCATCGGCTCCCACGCCGGCAGCATCTGCATCGCCCTCGGCTCACAGCAGTGGGGGTGCAGCCAGCGGGGGCGGGGGCAGGAGCTCCCCCAGCCTGGCCGGCTTCATGAGCGGAGTCCATGTCTTCTTCTACAACATCGCTGCCTCTGAGAGGAAGAGCCTGGCAGGTGACCTCATCAGATATCCTTTCAAATGAGTGACGGGATCATGGTGCTGTCAACACAATGAGGACCGTGCCTGAATAAGAGATTGACTCCTTCAGCATGTTTTGAGCCTATTTGAGTTCTTTCATGGCTTTCAGTTGTTCATGTTTGTTCATGGCTTTACTTCCATTCTGACTGGCACATTACTGCCATCATTCATTTCCACAACAGAGAACTTTAGTAAGCTTTATTCGGGGCATGTAATATTTTTTATTCAACGGATTGGTCATCAATCAGATTTCATTTGCTATAGCAGATTTTTATAATGAAATAGTCTCAAAGAGCTGAGCATAATGTGTTTTCCAAAGGGAAACAAAACACCAGAGACTGAAAAACTGGAAGAATATTCCCTAGCCCTGATGGTAACCAACAGTGGAATGCCATGAAAAATGGATCAGTTCAATTCATCAGTTTAAGTCCAGATACAGTTAGATATGTAGGCTCAGGTGAACTATGGGGGGAGACCCTACTTCCTGCAGTGACCAGACTTATTTTTTTAGTTTTTGGAACCACTACAAGGCCAGCCTCTGTCCTTCTATCCATTTGGAGGCTTGAAAGTTAGCGGTTTGAGAGTTAGTTAATGAGGTATACAGTACCACCACTATTAGTTACATCTGAAAGTACCTATCTCTGCTAACAGCATCTATTAGCCATCTCTGAGGGACACCCTGAATGCTCGACCTCAAGTCGCCAGCGCTTGATCAAAGGTCGCTGGCCGCTGAACTACAGGTCACCGGTGCTCAGCCACTGCTGGGTGTGGAGGCTTGAGTGTATCTTCCTTAACACTGGGGCACTTATGATGGGGATGAAGAGGACCGCATGAATGCAGAGGTGACACACATAGTGGCAGAAGTGGAAAGTCCCATACACACACAGGTGACTACCAGTTCAGTCTCTTTGTAAAGTAATCAAGAGCATGACGTGAACATTTTATTTTTTACGTTAATTCATTTCATATAATTACTCGTGTCCATGATTACCAGCTGACTTACTTTAGATAAGGTTGTGCTTAAGGTGTTTCATTCAGGCCATACATCATCAGGCCAAGTAGGGTTGTTAATGTCTGCCCCTGGCAACAGCTGATCTGGGATCAGTTAATCCACCACTGATCCACACCCCAAAGTGTTTTGCTTAAATGGTGGATATTAGCCTTACTTCCACCCCCATGAGTCTGAAGGTACCCTCTGGTCCCCCTTGCAGGAAGTGGAGGACCTCCTGTGCCAGTATTCTCAGGCTATTCCTGTCCAGAAGACATGGCTGGAGTCCTGCTTCTCGGAGCAGAGGAAAGTTAGCACCACCCCGTTCCTGCTCCAGTTTAACTGATGACTATGCATTACTCATCACTCTGAACAAGAGAGGGGAGATTCAAACCTCAGGCTTTGCTTTCATTTTGAATTTGTCATCTGCTAAAGCCTAGTGCCCCAAGAGTCCTGATCTAATTACCAAACCCATTGACAGATTACAGAATTACAAAAGGACTTTGCATATTTGCTAACTAAATGAGAACATTATATTTGTATGGATTAAAAAAGAATATTTTTTACAACTAATGTCAGACAGACTTTTTTTTGAAAATTGTACCATGTAAATATGGAGCTGAAGTGTCAGGTAACAAATCACAGGGAAGGTCATGCATTTATAACTTACTCTCAGTGGGGCCTTGTACTGCCACAAGTGGTAATAATAACCACAAAACAACAACAACAATAAATAATAAATAAATAATAATAATAAATAATTATGATACACCTTTACTTGCATGGACAATTGTTTGTGTCACTTCAACAAACACATAATGACAGCAACAGTCACAGATTACGTTTAACACTTAATACAACAGAAAATGATCACAGGTAAGATGTTACAACAAAGAGTTTCTCCCCAAGTGTTTTGAACTATTGCGTCCAGGTATGTGGGTCACACCAGATTCAGCTCAATACAAACACAATAGGAAGTAGTTGGGACCCTTCCAAAATGGAAGTGTCACTATATCATGATCTCATGGCAAGGCCAGAGGTAGATATGTTTATTGCAATGTTTGGGCAACACTACTGTCACCAAAGTTCTCTGTGTGTCAACTCTTGCAACAGGTTCCCCATAAAATACTGTAATATATTGGCATCTTCAGTAATGGATTATCAATGTACTCACTTCTTTTTTTTTGAGAATCTACAGAAATATTCTGGGTCCCAAGAGCTATAGTCATCAGACCTTGGCTCTGAGTTCAGGGCTTTGAGTAGGGCTGATCCCTACAGTTGAGGTTTGAAAACTGGCCAGTGATAGGGATGGTGGGTCAGCCAGGCTTTTCTCACCTCACATTACTCAGGCATCCTATGTTTCCTCAGGTGCCTGTGTGTTGCTCAGATGGCATCAGTGGAGTAGTGCCTATCTTCTAGCACCCTACATTGTGTGATTAACAGCAAGAAAATAGCTGCTGAGTGTGAGAGGATTGCACTTGTCTTTCTTCAGTGCTCCTGTGTGCAAAGGTAGAAGGGGGAAGACAAGCCAGACGTACCATTGATAATTCCAAAACAGAGATACATATAAAAGGTGGAAGAATAAATGTTTTCTTCTTCAGCCTTAGTTGAAACAAACTGTGTTAATAACATCTTACTATTATTAAGCATGTATTCCTCCATACTCCAGGACCGTCCCATTCAACCCTCTCAGATTTTGGGGGGAACAAGGTCCACCCAGCCCCTGCCCTAAGACTACTGAGGCTGTCCTTCTGATGGCTTGACGAGCCCCAGTTAGTCCCATGGACTGTATTTATCAGTCTCTTCAGTGACTTGAATTCACTGTTTGTTCTTTTAAAAACATGTACAGCTGATTATTGTACCCAGATTGCGCTGTCAGTGTGGAACTATTTTATTTCAATTTATTGTATTTATTATACAGCTTTGTAAAAGGTCCTCTACAAACACAAATATTCATTAATTACGTCTTGTCATTGTTGCCATTAATGAAGACAATGTCAAAATAATCAATGTTTTGGTAATGTTTAGCCGCCTTATTTCAACCAACTAAATTTACGAACCGGTTATCTCAAAGTTCCCGGGATCGCAGCAGCAAGGCGTGGGACATAACAGCACAGTAGCACCGCCTACTTCGAAAGACGACTATTTTTCGAAGTCAAGAGGTTAACGTAGACGTCAGAGGTACTTTTCAACAACACTTACAACTAATTACCCTCTGATTTAATTTCACGTCTCCTTCCAAGGACCTGCAATGAAGTAAGTATCCTTTAATCCAATTACTTTTGCAGATAATTATTCCGCAGACGACCAACAATAAGGCGAAAGAGAAAACGAACAAGCGTTGGTGTTTAACTTACCTGTACATTCTGTGACATGCTCGTTTCAACCTCGTGATAAGTGAAAAATAAAGCAAGGAAAGCGGGCTATAGTTGGCACGTTTCGTAATACCGATCGAATATTTGTCCAGAAAAGCTCTGTTTATGTTGTGGTGCAACGAGGTGGCTTCGCCGAAGCATACATTTCTATAGTTGGTGATAAACTAAGTTTGTTACCTGTTAGCTTGTTTGTTAGCTTGTATCCTTACCTGGCCCAGTTTCCTGCGTTTCTGGGCTGTTCCGTCACTACATTCCAAATTTACTTTGTAGTGGTTTACGGTGTAGTGTTTTTTTTTTTTTTTAAGAAAAGCAACAGATCTTTCGTTTTATTATGTTTTTCGACATGGTCTGACTTAGCTGAACTAAAAAACTGTGGGCAATCAGAGGTTATATATTGTGTATAAAACAACAACACCGCAGTAGCAGTAATATAGCGTCTCTCCATGATATATGGAAACAGTTGGCGCAAATTCCTTACACAATGGTAACACATTTAAAATTGATTGTCTTCTGTACCCTTTCGTGTTCCCTTAGCTATCTAAACAGAACAAAGCAAATGTTGAGACATTTGAGTTCCTCTTTTTCATATTTTAAATCTTTTTTTTTTTCTATTTTTGAAAATGTTTAGTTGTTAGAGAGGGTAGACAGGAAGAATGGTTGGATGGTTGTCAATAACGTAACTACAGCCTTTGACCCAAACCTAAACCCGCATACACAGGTTCTTGGCAGTGGTGGTACAGCTCACGTCGAAAGTGGTGTCTAGGGGTCGTGTCACAAACTATGTTGTATTTTGCTAGTGGGCAGGTAATAATTTAATTAAACATGCAACACTGTTGGCCAAACAGAATGCCAGCCGCAATACCACTTGTTGTGTTCAACATGAGAAGTGTGTTCCTGCACACTGCAAATGGTGGTTCCTTTGCAGTAAAGTAAACGCTTCGCAAAGTGGCCAGCAGGAACAGCTTATTTGGAATGACCTTTTGCGCAGTTGTGCTATCCCATTTTTGAGCCCAGTTCTTGGAATCAACAGCTTGATTCTTAACACTCATTGCTGACGCAGGTCAGTAGTTATGGAATTAATCACCACTGTCATAATTCACTCACGTATTAGCTAGCTGTCTCGTTCCAATCCCGTTCCAAGAAAATTTTGAGCAAGTACAAATAGGCAGGGTCATCTCACTGTCTTAGTGTAACACTGTTCTAATGGTACATTAGGGTTGTCTCACTGCCTTTGTGTAACACTGTTCTAATGGTACGTTAGGGTCGTCTCACTGCCTTAGTGTAACACTGTTCTAATGGCATGTTAGGGTTGTCTCACAGCTTTAGTGTAACACTGTTCTAATGGTACATTAGGGTTGTCTCACTGCCTTAGTGTAACACTGTTCTAATGGTACATTAGGGTTGTCTCACTGCCTTTGTGTAACACTGTTCTAATGGTACGTTAGGGTCATCTCACTGTCTTAGTGTAACACTGTTCTAATGGTACATTAGGGTTGTCTCACTGCCTTTGTGTAACACTGTTCTAATGGTACGTTAGGGTCGTCTCACTGCCTTAGTGTAACACTGTTCTAATGGTACGTTAGGGTCGTCTCACTGCCTTAGTGTAACACTGTTCTAATGGTACGTTAGGGTCGTCTCACAGCTTTAGTGTAACACTGTTCTAATGGTACGTTAGGGTCGTCTCACGGCTTTAGTGTAACACTGTTCTAATGGTACGTTAGGGTCTTCTCACGACCACAGCTTCTGTTCTGCGCTCTCTTGTCCTTGTTTTTTCCCCACTGTCTTGGTACAAAACTGACAACATACATCATCATAACCACCACCCCATTTTCTGTACGATTGATTACTTTTCTGTGTCCAGTTCATACAAAATAGCTTTATAGCTAGCACACAACTGCTTGTAACAAGCAACTATCTGCTTGGACCTGTTGGATACACTCACAATTCTACTTTAAGCTGGCCATACCAAAACCAAATATAAGGCATCAGAGGCTTCAAATGATTTTGCAAGATCAGTAGCTGCCATTTATCCTCCTCTCAAAACTGTGATGCCACTAAATAATTATTGTTTTTTTATAGATATTTTCACATATGATATTTGAGCCATTTCTTGATTTATTTTTGAACTGCTTTCTTCAATTTAAACTACAAACTACAAACCGAAGTGTGGCGTTTGCAATAACCAGTCCAGGGTGTAAATGTTGTGTTTACTTTTGTGTTCATTCATTAGTAGATCTTATATAAGATTTTTGCATTTGGAGCATTGTCATGGTGCAACGTTCCATTGTTCATCCAGCTTGACCCTCTCAGCTGAAATGCCCTGGTATACATTTAACTGTGTCTGTGTCAGAAGTAATAAAGATATCCCACAAACTGGGTCCATTTCTCAGCATGGATGATATGTGCAGCTTTTTTCTCTGAGAACCTTCTGAGGCAAGAAAAACCTTATGCCTCCATCTTGTACTTGTAGAGCACACGGGTTTTTAGATGTAGTAACACAACTAGTGCAGACAGGTAAATGCTTTGTTAATCCCCTTGGGGGAAAAGTAGCTTGTCAAAAACAGGGCAGCAAAAAAAAACTCACAACAACAGAGGAACAATAAACACAAGACTAAAAATACAATGCAATACAGAAGGAGAGAGGAACCATAAACATAAACCTGAAGATACAGAATACAGAACCACCCACGAGTGCATAATATAAGTGCTGGAGATCAAATCAGATCATCAGGGCTCTACAGTTGATAGTTACAAAGGGCAAGTTATATTAAATCACTAACAGTGTGTATAGCCGCTGGTCTAAATGAGCACCGGAACCTCTCTGTAGAGACCGAGGCAGTAAGGTGACTGCTGAACTCGCTAATCATCAAAATTACAAAGAGCAGCAAAAAGCAAGTCAAGAGGAAGGAAAAGCTTTGAAGTTTCTAAAAAGTTTTTACTTTGAAGTTTTTGTTCATTTTGCATGTAGTCTTATCATTACCTATAGGACAAGTAGGCCATGTCCTGTAGAGTCCTCCCTCTGCAAGCTGTATGTTTCACAGTTCACACTGCTGAGAATACTCATATAATAGTATTTAAGCACGTACCACAAACACTGGGAGAGATTAAGTCCTGCACTTGTGCTGTTTAAATGCTCAGCTTGTAAGAACCAAGCAGTCCACTTACAAGAATCATTGTGGGCTCAGACATAAGAGAAAAGCCCTTCTGGTCTGTTGACATAGGGTAGAGTCAAAGTCTCTGCAAGTGTACATCATTGGGTTGCCTCCTTGTGTATGTTTTACCTGAGTTGATAGTTGGGGGAAAGTACCTGAAAATGAAATATGGTTGTGACATAGCCACTTAATATAAACTCAGCACTTGTACCACGCCAAAAATATACATCGCAGCCACAGGTGGAATTAGGTTAATGACCACAGAGTGGAAATTAGCACACAGATGGGATTTTTTTGTGTGAATTTGAATGCTCGGCAGATTTCCAGAGCTCAGAGAGGAGCTCTGCATACATTGACATTTGAAATGGTTTGTGTGAAAGTTCAGGTTTCTGCCATGGAGACCCGCTCTCAGTTCATGATAACATCTCTTGGAGGAGCGCACGTCGCTTTAAATTGTGCTGAGAGCGGCTGATCTCAGAGGCAGATAAAGCCACAGGGACGTGGCCTGGTAGGCAGGTTCTCAGCACACACAGACCAGCACAGTCTTGAGGGAGGTTAAGAGGAGTCAGGGGATGTGTGGCCAGTGGAGGTGCAGGTCAGAGCCAGAGTGTACCTGACTGATCATCTGGCTTTACCCAACAGCAAGGTCTGCTCTTTGCCCATGACATTACAGAAGGATTGTGCATAACAGCCTCTAAAAAGCACATGCTTTACCCCTGTCTGGAGGAACATTTCTCTGTTAAAACTCTTCTGTGGTGGTACTTTGAAAAAGTAGAATCCAGGCTGCTTCAGTTAATGTGACAGCTCAGCCATAACACTGGATGCTTAGTCTGCCTTAACAATGTTAAAAGTTTCAAGTTTAAAGTTGATGCACAATTTACGTAATAACTGGGTATATTACTAGTCATTTATCAAAGTGAAGCTGCTGGTGCCTTTTAAGTCAACAATTCCATGTTCTTGAAAGCACCTGTGACTTTTAAGCACCTGTTGAAACATCACCAATGAACCATAAGATTAAGAAAAACAGTTTTAATTAAAAATGAGTGATCTTTAAGTACTCAACATAAGCACTTCCAGAGTAGTAATTAGCAGGGGTGTTGTCGGCTTACTAGTAATTAGCAGGGGTGTTGTCGGCTTACTGCAGTACACGACATGTTTTGTTCTTTTATATACTGCAAGTACACAGCACGTTTTGTCCCTGTATGTTGAAGAAATTGAAAATGTTGAAAGTGTGGAAGAGTGTAGTGCTAAAGAAGAGTGTTCAGTCATTTACATATTTTTAGGGTGTACAGAAGGGCAGCCAGTAACAGTTGGGGAATGCTGGAGAGATGCAGCTAATGAGCACTGTTGCAGCTTAATGCTGAGGGGTCCGGCAACAACAGCATGGTAACTCTTAACTCTAAATATGATGTCATGCTCAATTTTGATTTTCTTGGTGGAAAAAGTAAGTGGACCTAATTGCTCAGTATCAGCTTGTCATCATCTGACATTACAGAACTTCTCTGAATGGTGTGGGTAGCTGCAGGCCTTATAGGGCTGGCTGCTGTCAGCTGGGTTGTTGACTTGTTACTGACTCTTGCACGTGTATTTCAAGTTTCAAAGATTAAGGTCATACTCTTATTACAATTCAAATTCATACAAAAAATTCTTAAAAAGAATAATGTTGATGCTTTTATGTGAAGATTAAAGAAAAATACTCTGAAACATGCAACGTATGTGGCATACACTTAAGTGTCCACTAAAATGGTGGGTGAATAACCAAAAAAAAATAAGTTATGGTCCCCTGTGGGCATTAGGTGCCGCAGCAGTAAGTAGGGCGTTATTTGGGTCATGCTTTAGCTACTCTTACTTAGGGTTGGGTACCGAAACATGGTGCCAATATGGCATTGGTTCCTATATGACCGGTATCTACCGGACCGAATCACAACGTAGATTTCAGTCCCTCATTTTGGTGCCACAGCTGTCGATTGAAATATTTGCCCTCTGGTGCTCCGAAATGGACATTACAGTACTGTAACTGTTATTTAGTGTTAAATTATTGTAGTTGGGTTAGGTTTTATTTATTATGTGAATTTGTTATGTAAATTTGTTAAGTGTTTTGTAGGCTATTTATCTATATTTATATATTTAAGTACGCTTTAACCCTTTCGCGCGTATGGTCACACCGGTGTGATTTGCCGTTTAGTGCGTATGCTAAAACCAGTGCGATTAGAACACTAGATTGGAAAAATTCTAGCTAATTTTAGCTTTGAGGAAACAGCGATTTAACGTTACAAATTTAGCAAATGCTAACTGATAACTATGAGAAGCTTAAAAATGCTAATGAAAACATAACGAACCATGTAACATAACATGCGTGCTACATAGCATAAAAATAAGATTTGTGCGAAAGGGTTAAACTGTTAACACTTAATATGTTGTTCAATTTCAAGTTCAAATTTGCCTTAGCAATGAAAGAAGCCGTTCTTTAATGTCGTCATCCATCGTTTTGTGCTTTTTTTTTGAGTATCAGTTAAGGCACCGTTTAGGCACCGGTACCGTCTTAAAAGTATTGCTTTAGCACCAGTATCAGAAAAAACCCAAACGATACCTAACCCTACTCTTACTAGAAAGTCAGATTGCACACCGCAGACAAGGTGACCTGGCCTGTAAATGACTTCCCTTAACTGTAGTCGATTCACAACATGTACGACAGTTTGAAAAAAGACTGTAAAAGCCAAGCGTGTATTTGGAGAGACGAAATGTAGATTGCCGTGTCTCTGGTTCTGAACACAATAATCAACATTCTGCCTGTACAAGCTGGAAAGAAAAATATCAGGTGTTTGACAGCTTTACCTTTAGGAGAAAGAATGCATTTATGAGAAAGAAAAAACAGCTCCATGATGGAAAGCTTTGAGGTGCCTGTGGCTTTTACCTGATCCCTGAGAATGAACTACCACTCTGCTACAACTCCTCTCTTGCCTGTCATGTATGCATGTTATAAGTCTTGCACTTGTGAGAGTGAGCTCATTATTACTGTGTGACTGTTGGGGTGTGTGAATCTGTTTTCCAGTACCAGTTGACAGGAAGGGCTTTTCAGGTAGCGACAGGTGACAGATGAATGTGGATCTATCCCATCTAAACAGAAGTAGCATGCAAAAGAGGAAGTCCCTGATGTGCAGTATACCGTTTGATGTAATACCACGCTGCTCTGGGGATTGGCATGGGTGTGACATGTTTATGTTGAAAAGGGTGAAAAATGTACGAATAAGTATGTCTTTTCACATGTGTGTGTTTTTACACTGTTGAACCATCTGTGCAACGTAATGACTGGTAAGATTGTAAGAACAGGAGTGCTCCACAAGTGGACCAAGTCTGAATTTATTAAATCATAGGCATGCACCTCTCTGTGGTAGCACTTAAGCGAGGTTTACATGCACATATCTAACGGTTGAATCAGGCCCAAACTGAGCAGACTCAATTAACTGAATGACATTCACATACATCCTGGAAGAATTAGAGGACACGAAGGAATCAGCTAGAACGTGGGCTGTACTTTCTCACATTCTGAGGGAAGGGTTCACTGTGGGGTAATTGATAATTGGCTAATTTCATTTAGCAAAATAATCAGCTAGCTGCCTAATGTAAAAGTCACTTCATTATCTTAGTGGCCTGACTCTGTACACTTAAGAGAGTGGCTAACTTTTATTAAAGCATCAAGGTTTATGTAAACACCTCTGAGAGAGAAGTGTTAGTCAACAAAGTAAGGCAGTTTCCGTCAACATATTTGCCAGAATGACATAAAAATATGACCATGACCACAAAAAAGAGAACAAAGGGAAACATATTTAACAGGCTTCTGCACTCCACTGTCCACTGCACTCATCAACTCTACAACAGGCTCTCAGCCCCAACATGTGTACTAACAAATCGATCTGGTTTGTACATATAGGTTGATCTGGTTTATATATATTTCCCCCTCCTTATGTAGCATAGCAGGAAATCTGCCAGGCCCTGTCAGAAGGTTTTCTTCAGCATATCATACAAAGAGTCATGATAAGAGGTAATTCATCTCAGGAGGGAGCTGTGAGAAGGGGAATCTTGCAGGGATCGGTACTGAGGCACCTCTGCTGTTCCTTACTTACATAAATGACCTTAATGAGGGCATTTAAAAGCAAAACCGTTAAATTTGCCAACAGCACTAAACTGATAGGTCAAGCTGACCATTTGGAAGGCTACATAAATGATTTGAGAAGATTTAATCAATCAGAATCATGCATTAGGCAGATGTCTGATAAATTAACTTTAACATTGCCAAAGATAAAGTTCTACATGTAAGCAATAATAATGTAAAAAAAGAATTATTTTTATCGGTGGTACCAAAGTAAAATGTGTGCAACTTGGAAAAGACGTGTTTGTAATAGTTGATGTGCATCTGTTTGGATTTAGACTTTGTGCTGTAGGCAAATAGGATGCTGGGATGTACAGCTAATAGTACTGATTGCAAATCAAAGGAGGTTATATTAATATTCTATAATTCTATAATGCACTTAGTCATTTTACTAAGTGCATATTTACATTACAGTGTTCAGTTCTCAGCACCACACCATAACAAGGACATAGAAACTCTCCAAAAGTACAGAGAAGGGCCACAAAATGGTTTCAGGTATCAAGTCTATAAGAAGGGTCTGGGGAAATTTGATTGTTATTTTATGTTTTTCAAAAGATAAAGTGGACTAGAGAAATTATTTTGAAATTTGTTTTGTGAACAGAACAAGAGTACAGGTGGAAATTAGTTTAAGCAAAATTTCAAAGATATTTGTAAGTACTTTGGTAGTTATAAATGTATGAAATAGCTCACCAGGATGTGCTGAGTGTTCAAGACCAGGCTTTACACAGCCCCATCGTTACATTAAACTTCTTTTCAATTAATCACATTTTATTGGTTAAAATGCATTTTGACAGTCAAGATTTTGTAGTTCCCACTGTCTGACACAATTTTTCAAGTTTTTAAATTTGACTTTAAATGCTTTTAAACATTTCACTATGCCAGTTTGTCTTAAGAAATTTACACTGGGATAAACGCAAAAAAAAAAATTCACAGTCTAACATGCAGAGCTAAATGATGCTTGTCAGTTTTTACACCTCTGTCAACGTGTCTATATTACAGTCTTTATTTTAAAATGGCTTTTATAGCAAAACATTGGTAATTACAATGGACATTAATATGGAACATGTGTACACTCCTTTTGATTTGCAATTCAGATTCTTCAAAATATGAATCCTTTTTCATTTGCTGTTTCCATTATTTTGTATACCCTTTGTGTAGTTATGTATATATAGCACTGTGACAGTAGTCATGCTATAGTTTGATCTGTCAGTGCAAACTGGTAGAATTCAACATAAAATACAGTATTTCAGCCATTTCGTCATAGTATACAGTGAGATTTTATACACCAACTCTGACCATGACAAGCAACAAATTGAAACCGCAGTTGCAAAAATCTGTGCCATAGTTTTTGTAAATAAGACATAATTTAAGACTTAAAGGGACTTCGCACGCACACAGTTGCAGTTGCTATTTAAAAAACTATCATTGCGTATTCTTATTTTGAATTTTATTCAATAATCTCTTGCATCTGGTCTTCACCCGTCTGCAGACTTGTCTTTCAGCAGGATAGCTGTAGTCCGCATTCCTTTAACTGTCCTGAGGAGAACGATGAAACAGTGAGTGAGGACGATTTTCCCAGCATCCTCCCTGAGTCCAGGACCTACCACCGGCCACACCCACACGGCCCCTCCCCCGTGGGCCGCTTGAGTGTAATGGCGGATGCATCCTTCTACGGCAGCGAGCTCACCCAATCCCAGCCCAGCAATGGCCAACGGCATCAGGGTCTTGGCTCATTAGTTGGACGTGGCCCCGCCACACCCTCCCTCAGCTGGGCAGAGGGATGTATGAGCACCGTGGACCACCAAAAGGGGGCCTGGCTGCACCCCAGCTTTGCCAGCAGCTTTTCCCGGTACCCCAGCAGCCTGCCTCCACATCTGCCCTCAGGAGAGTATGCCAGCTGTTACCCTGTGAGGGGAGTCCACTCCCTCCCCAGCTCATGCAGCCCCAGTCTGGAGCAGCCACGTTCTCTGCACTCCTTCCCCCCAAACGCTGCAGCCCCACTCAACTACCTTCTGCCTCCCTATCCCTGCTCCTCCCATGGCCCCGCCTGCTGCTCCCGGGGTCCTGTGGAGCGTTTTGGGATGGGCCCCTTTCCCCGACACCTGTCCTGCGGGGCCTCTGGTGAGCTCCCACGATAACATATGATAGTCTCCATTTTGTGGGTGTGGGTTTGTGCTGACTTGTCTGCTTTTGATGTAGCTCCTATCATTGTGAAAACACTGGGAAATGTCTAATATATAAAAGGTAAAGTCTCTCTATAAATCCTACAGTGTGGTCATAGGCAGGAATTCAGCTACAGCAGTGATTGTGGGTAAGTCAGTCTGAGCCTGTGAAGATAGGCATTGATGAAGGGAAGAGGGTGGGCTTTACTTTACTGTCATGTCCCTTCCCTTAACCTTTCCACAACTCTGCTTCCCCATTTGAAGCAAGGTGGGAGATAAAAATCAGATTCAGTACCTGTATTCAATACATTTATTTTCAATTTGCAATTTACTATTTGTAAAGCCCTCTATCACTCCCATTGACCTGTATCTCAGCACACTGTCTCAGTGACCTGCATTTCTCTCAGGGATTTAGAACTAAATCAGTGGCCTGTGGCCTTGTGTGACCTGTAGTTTTGTGCTTTTCTGCTCATACTGACCTGTAGCCTCTCTGTCCTGCATTTCTCCTTACAGGTCCTTATCCCTGTGGATGCCCACAACCAGGCTGTACACAGAGGTGAGTCAGAGTCCAGCCTTGTGTCTTGCAGGTCTGTGAAAACCAGCAGCGCTCTAAAATACAACATGGAGAACGACTGTGTCTAACTGTAGAAATGCTGATGCATCATCAGCCTTACTGTGTCACAAGATTGTTTATTGCTGGTAAATGGATGAGTCTGAAGCTCCTAAAACTCCAATCTTACGTAACACACACAGATGAAAACTGCTTACGCATTGGATGACAGCCCAGGAGAGCAAAGCATGTTAATTTATACCACTGTGCTTATGCATTTAAGGAGAATTAGAGGGTTTCTGATGTGTCGTCTATCCCATAGTGGGTACCCCCATCCGCACCTGAGACAGAACATCAGTCCATACAGCATGCCACTGTCCCAAGAGCACCGTGAGTAATGACCCCAACATGACCTTTACTGTCATTGTGTTAGACAGTGTAGTTTTTGAGTACATAGTTGCCTGTGCTTTGCATGGGCTTTTAGTGGTGTGTCATTTGTGAGCACACAAAACAACATGGCCCCTCCTTCCCTCCCTCCCTCCCTCCCCATCTCTTTCTCTCTGGGTTCTTCCTCTCAGGCAAGGTGTTTGTCACGTATGAGGCAGACAGCGACGGCCATGTCAACGAGATAATCAAGTTTGTGGCCTTGCTGCGGCACAACGGCTTTGACACACGTGTAAGAGCTCTTTCGTAGCCAGGCTTCAGAAAAATTTTTACCACTGTTTCTCTTGTTGCATTCTGTTTGAAAATACATATCATTCTATTTAAATATATACCACAAAGTGATACAAATAATACAAATATTGTATAATGTAAATATATATTTCTCAGATTTTCAGAGTTCTAATCCTCAGCTTTTCAGATGATGCAAGCAATTCAAATTTGATTTTGTCCTCGTCCTTTTTGATATCAGAAACTATTACTTTCCCTGTGTTATACTGTGCTGCTATGGTCCTAAATCCTATCGCTCTTTCTAATTTTGTTATTTCATTTTATAATTTTTTTGTTGTCAAGTTTTGCTTCCATTGACATTGTTACTACATTTAGATTTTACATTTAGTTGTCTCTTTGAAGTGTCATTTTTCCACATTGATTGCATAATTCAGGTTTCATACCGTTCAGTTGACCAACGTGTTTGTAACTCTGATGTTCAGATCTTTGTGGTTTTACTATATACTGTGTTTTGGGGAAGGCCTCACAGGTTTTGGTGAATATGAAAGGTGAAAGGTCACGCTCACTCTCCTTCCTGTGTTGTGCAGATCGATGTATTCGAGCAGCAGTTCCGAAGCATTAGCAAAATTGACTTCATGGAGAAGTTCATCAGGGAGGTAAGTGTGGGTGGTCTTCCCAAACCTCCCTGCTAACACTCTCATCCTACCTTAAGCAGCACCATGTTCTGTTTTCTGACCCTAGCAGTACTTTACTGTATTATTATTTGATGTGTATGTGATTATAGTGTACAGTTAATGAAGGGTTGGGGGAAAAGTTAATAGGTGTTTGAAAATGAATCTGACAGAAAGTTTTGAGTTGGATTTACCAAGCACACACCACGTCAGTGGTTCTTACAAGCACATCCAGCCAAATGTTTCTTGTTTTTTTTCCACAAATGTTCATCCCAGGTGCCTTTGGAGAAGAGGGGCTGCACTTGTGTTGGCCTTGCCTTTTTAGGCATGTGCACGTGTGTCATGGCCGCAGAGATGTGACAAAAACTTCACACAGCTGAAACAGTCTTGTGGACCTCTGCTACCCTTGTGCACAGCTGCTGATCTGTGACTGTTTCTCTCCCAGAAAGACTACCTGATCATCATAGTCATCAGCCCTAAGTACTACGAGACTGTGACGGGTGGCCTTGTCAGCACAGAGAATGATGAGAGGGCCCTGAACACAGTGTACATTCATAAGCAGGTACGCAACACAAGCACTGAAGACATTACTGATATTGCTCTATTTTGTCTGTGTAATTTGTGCTCAGTTTTTTGATGGAATCTGGCCTGCTATAGAGCAAACCATTCTGGAAGCGCATCTGCTCTTGTGTGTTTGGGGGTGTCTTTGCAGGTGGACTTTAAAAAAAGTTTACTCTATAACGGTAAGATGTGATAGTGGTAAGATGCTGCAGATACACTGAGGTAGTGAGCACAGAGAGATTATTATGAGCCATTATTAAAAATCTATACGCATTCACTGGTTAAATTCCTGATGGTTCCTTGGTTCCATATTGGTCCACAACATACAGGCGTTTCCCTCTCCTTTTGAGCCAGTCCCCAGGCCTTGGTACCTCCAACTGGGTGAGCTCTGTCTCCAGTGGACAAACTTAATTATCTCTTCTCTGTCAGTTCAGTTTCAAAAAATGAATACAGACACGACAAACAGAAAACATAACACAGAGTGGATTCACCCATTGCCAAGGACAAAGCATTGTTTTTTTTTTTTTTTTTACTAAATTTCAACAGCTGCTAAACTCATAAAATTGTGTAAGCATTTGGAAAAAAACTCCTTATTCCAAGTTAAGGTTAATGTTTTGATGTCAGATTTATCAGGGCTCTAAAATGTACAGCAATTCTTAAATCTTTTTTGTCTTTGAATTCAGCTGCAGAATGAGTTCATTCAAAATGGCAGCAGAAACTTCCGGTTCATCCCAATCCTGTTTCCTGGTGCCAAAAAGGTACGTTAAACTGTAGGGAGCTGGCAGTAGAATGCAGTAAGTGGGTTGCTGTCTTGCTGCTCTTGCCTTTGAACTGAATATTCTATGTTTTTAACTTGCTTAACCTGATAGTTTGATGTATACTTACTATACATAAACCTAAACAAGGTCACAGAAAGTGCGCAATAGCCAGGAGATTCTGATTCAGGAAAACACACTGAAAGCAAATATGATAAAGGTCATGGCTGCTGCATAATAATGTTCCTGTTGCCTGTTGTACAATGTTTTTCATGCGAAACAAACATGTTTCTGGGATAGCAGACACACAGTAGAGAAATGTACACTTCATAAGTCAGTATTTCTCACAAGATGAGGAGATCAGAGGAAGCAGGTACTGGAGTCTGGAGGTGCTGCCACCTGAATGCAGTTTGATTCATCTTGCTATTGCTGGTTGATTAGCCACAGTTGCCTGGAGAATTGCCACAATTGCCTGGAGTCAATCCATCACAATGGTTTTGTCACTTTTAAATGTTTTGGCCCAATTTCAAACCAATTTTTGTCTTATGATTAAAGAACTAATAGGGAATCTGCAGATAACTGGAATAAGAAATGAGTGACTGGTCAGCAAGATGATGTAAGATTAGGCAGGAGATAACAGTTGCAGCACATGGTGTGATTGGATTGGGGGAGTGTGAACAGATGAGGGAAGAGAGTGGGTTGTGATTGGGTGGGGACAGGGGTTTGATAGGGTAAGGAAGAAACAGGAATGGTGTGATTGGGCAGGGATGGGAAGGGTTGTGATTGAGCAGATGGAGTATGGGGAGTAAGAGGGGGGTGTGTGATTGGACAGGGGGTGGGGCGTTGGATGTGACTGGCTCACTTCTCTCTCTGTGCTGCAGACCCACGTACCCACCTGGCTCCAGAATACCCATGTCTACTGTTGGCCCAAGGACCGAGACGACATCCTGCGGCGGCTGATGCGCGTGGAGAAGTACAACCCCCCTCCCATTGGAGATCTTCCCACCATCGTCTCCATCCCTTTGTAGCGCCCCCATCTGGTCAAGGGATAACCCTGCAGAAGGCTGCAGACACAGGGCCTCAGACTGGTACTCTATCCACATTCCTCATTCAACCTCTGTTAGTGACTCTCCAGGTCAGTATTGGGCTGGAAGCAGAAATAATCTTACAACCCCTGCTTACCCAGGACCTGCCCGGTGCAGTATTCTGAAACCAGCCACACCACTGGATACAGCAAGGATTTTCTTTAATTTTTTTTTCCCCTTTTTCCTCTTTATGGAGCCCTCTTTTGGAAACACCAACCGGATGTATTAAGCTTATCTCACTGTGAGAACCACTGCGCTCACATTGGACTGCCGGCGGTTTACAATCCTTCAATATATTCGTGTGCCTGTCATGGCTATTTTCTGCTCTGTAAGTTTCCCAGCGCACTACAGTGAGCTAAACACTGGAGAATGGGTGCGCTTTCACACCTGAGTCACAGAGTACCCGTGGAGAAGCCAGCTTGTCCTGCCACTGTGGGCTCCTGGCTGTTGTCAGCTGATGACATGACTGGTATCCAGCCCAGAACATAGAGTTCAGCCAATGCTCAAGCAAAGCACTTACTCACTAGCCCCTTTTCTTAAAGGTTTCATTATTTTAAATATTCTTTGGATGTTATTTTTGGGATAAGTGGGGAAAAAATGTTTGTGTTTATTTTTGTCTGGAGTTTCGTTTCCTTATCGGCTTACCTCTCACAGTTGTGACTTTGTGTCTTATTGATAAAGTAGGTTCAGGTTCACAATTATAAATCCAATCAAGTTTGCACTTAGGGGCCAATTCAGGGTGTTTTGCACACCCTCACTTATGAATTTTTCAGCTTTTGGGATTCAGATTTAGCTTATGCAACTCCTTTCTCCTTTAAGTGGGAAACACAAAATTGCCCAAGGTAAATAAACGTAAACTGCCCTGAAAAGCAACACCTCCCTACCTGGAATCTGGTGGTCAATTTTATAACGGACGTTTTAGTCCTCATTGCAGAGTGCAGATGCAAGACACTCTCTGAAGTCATGAAAACTTAACAAATAACTCTGAGAAAACAGAGCAGTTCTAGAAGAAGATCAGCCTTTTCAGTACTTCAGCATAAAATGGTACAAGTTAAAAATGTCAGTATAAAATATTTTTATTTGAAAAAGGAAAAACATGACAGTGTACTTATTTTTTCACATTATTCATCACATGTGGATACTAACAGAGAGTCTGTAATGTGTGTGGTTCATTCCACCAGCTATGTAGCAGCTTAGCAGAGTAGTGTTACACTCCAACTGCTCTGTTTTGCTCTCTCGTAGCACTGGAGTTTTTCTTGGCTTTTCCCAGTTGAGTTTTCTATTTTTTTTGATTCCCTGTAGAAAATCTACTATGCTACATGCACAGCGCTCTCTGAAGTCAAATGAAATTTGATGGATTGATTGATTGAAAAGTTTATAACAACTAGTTATGTGGGCTCCTTTGAGCTTTTTCTGAAATGTGTCAGCCTTGGTTAGTGACCCCAGACACCTGAGGTAAAATAATGAAATAATAAAACTGCTTATCTTTCATTCTAATTGTTTTTTTTTCCACAAAATGAACTGTTATGTTTTTGTCCTAAACATCCTTCATCTTTGTCATAAACTTGTGCTGACCTCATTTTCATGTTCTTATCCATACTGCATTTGTTTGTCGTGTGCTGTTCATGAAAAACAAAGCGCTGTAGCAGCAGTCTCATAGTTCATCAGATGAGTAGAGTCCGGCTGTTTATTGGATGAGTGGGCGGAGCTGGGCCGGAGCAACTGTACACTCTACCAAGTTCACCAATAACAACCGTGTTTGGTCAAAATGTGCATATCTTGGAAAATGAGATGCACCCTTATTTCATGCAAAATTCCCTAATTCTGGACAAACTCCACTGCTCCACTCCACTATATCTGAATGTGCTTGATAAAAACAGAAACGCACAGTTCTTCTCAGAAGCATCAGAAGTGCGTATCTCAAGTCTGAATCGACCCCTTAGCGAGTAAACAAACTTCAAAGAACAGTGTTTGTATCTTTAGTGGAGTTGAAGAGCAGCTTCCTGTCAGACGTTCACTGTGGGAAAGCAAGCATATTTCGCTGAGGTAGCATTTATAAATCAGTGCAGTGAAACACAAACATGTTTACTGTAGGGCAGTGGTGACCAACCTGATTGAGAGTAGGGCCAGACATTACAGACATCGTTGTCTGTACCACAGGGACCACAATAAAATATTCTCAAACATGTTATGTGCAAATCAAATTGATCTGCCAAATCACTTAATGTAATGTACATGGAAATAAATGTCATTTATTATACTGAAAGCTCATGTTTTTATTTTCCATCCATGAATTCATTTGTACTTGAAATGGAATGGAGGAGGTGATGGAATGGCTGTTTTGCTGGTCTGCTCCTGGTGAGATGACTGAGCGCTCTCATGTACACTCTAGACTCTACAGTCATATGCAAGTCACAGGACCTAACAAAATGTTTTTAGCATGGAATTAATGGAACTTGTAATGGGAATCTAAATCTGAGTGATATTTCCTTCACTGTCACTCTAAGGGCCACAGGTGAATCTCTGAGAGCCAGTGTGAGGCCCTATGAACTTTGTGCCATGGAGGAGCCGAGGGTCTTCTCTAAGGAATTGCCCACTGCTCTGTTACTATGAATTCCAAGCAAAAGCAATTGGTTCTAAACAATTTATGATTGTAGCTATAGTACTGTATGCACTGTTTTGTACTTCCAATGAATACACTCAGAGTGCCACATTAGATGAGGTGTAAACATTTCTGACAAAATGTCCTTTTTGTTCACTTTTGAGGATGTCCGCTTTCTCAAGATGCCCAATATCTGCTGAGTAACTTGTATCTGCATATAGGTCCTGTTCTTTTGGTTGCAGGTTGTCACTGTATCTTTCAGCAAAGCATTGTTTTTAAATCAGATGCAGTCTCTTGTGCTGTGGCTCTGAGATAATTGCCCTTCTTTACTGTTTTAATACATCTAAGCAGCTGTGTACATACATTTCATTTCATTTACATGTTATTTCATCCAAAGTGACTTACAAGTGAGGCAGAGTACAACACAAGCAAAACGTCATGTAAGGAGTCAACAATATTAGAAGTGCTGCATAACCATGTTTCATGTTTCAATAGTTGGCCAAGCAAGGTACAAGCTAGCTGCTAGAGGTACGAGTACATTAAAGGTAGTAAAGGAAGTTTAAGACAAAAGAAACTGCTTTAGGTCAGCGTTTCCCAAACCTCTCCTGGAGGACCCCTTTTGAGATCTAAAACATGCAGGACAAGGGGGTAGGTGGTAGCGTTTTCAGGTATGTGTGGAGGAGCTGTGTCTTCATACAAAGGCTTATGTTGAATAATTAGGTAAAGGCTTGTAATGAACACCTTCATACTGCTGACCTGGATCTTCCCCAAAAAAACAAACCATGATTTAGGGAATGTCACTGCATTATTCACTGATGTTTCTAGCTGAAGTAGTCTGTGTCTGCTGTGATACTGTCATGACAGTTACCTTCTCTCTGTCCTTTTATGAATGCTTACCTTCTCCCTACTGTTTCTGATTGTCTGCGGCTTTATAGCTGTAACTATAGCTGCTGTGTCCTGTTACACGTGGATACAAGTTTTACATTTCAGTGGTTACCAGCAAAAGAAACACTGCAAATCCATGCAGGGAAATATTACAAATAAACAGTACATGATTCCTCTGAGAAACAAAGAGGTACGAGTACATTAAAGGTAGTAAAGGAAGTTTAAGACAAAAGAAACTGCTTTAGGTCAGCGTTTCCCAAACCTCTCCTGGAGGACCCCTTTTGAGATCTAAAACATGCAGGACAAGGGGGTAGGTGGTAGCGTTTTCAGGTATGTGTGGAGGAGCTGTGTCTTCATACAAAGGCTTATGTTGAATAATTAGGTAAAGGCTTGTAATGAACACCTTCATACTGCTGACCTGGATCTTCCCCAAAAAAACAAACCATGATTTAGGGAATGTCACTGCATTATTCACTGATGTTTCTAGCTGAAGTAGTCTGTGTCTGCTGTGATACTGTCATGACAGTTACCTTCTCTCTGTCCTTTTATGAATGCTTACCTTCTCCCTACTGTTTCTGATTGTCTGCGGCTTTATAGCTGTAACTATAGCTGCTGTGTCCTGTTACACGTGGATACAAGTTTTACATTTCAGTGGTTACCAGCAAAAGAAACACTGCAAATCCATGCAGGGAAATATTACAAATAAACAGTACATGATTCCTCTGAGAAACAAAGCAACGTGAACACCATTTCCCTTTTAACGTCTTTAAATTTACTTCAGTTATTTTAGTGCAAACTAAGTACGTTACATTACATGTACTATATACCGGTAAACAACTGTATAACAATGTCAGGAAATCTACACAAAACAAAAAAGCAAACATAAAAAACAGCGAATGTTACCTTTGTATATCAACTCATCGTAGATCAAATGTGCAACTTGTCACTTATAATTAATAAATATAAATAAATGGCAGTTATGTACATGCTGTTAAACATTTGGGAAGGGACGCTTTACAATGGGAACATGATGGGTGAGAACAGCAGTACTAAAACACAAAATAGATTCCACAGTAGCCACAGTCTTGAACTGGACTTTCAGTTAACAGGAAGTACCTCAATGAGGCGTGACAGAGCCCTACGCTGAGGCACTACCATTCCAGTGAGATCCATTTACTTTAGTAACAGAAATAAACCTTTAAACATACGGAGAACCCCACAGCTGTTTTTCAGACATCAATCTACATCTGTTTCACTGTACATTTATACAGGAAATGCAGTTGGTTGGCAATCCCAGGCTTTGTCAGAGGCATGGCTGGGTGTAATGCTTTTATCGTACACCTTAACACTTAGTTTGGGGCTCATTTCCAAACGCTTATTGACCTTTTCCCACAATTGGCTTTTGTCACCAATCCTTAAAATCAATTTCAAGCTCCAGCGATTCAGAAATGCCACATGGGGCTTATAAAGTAACTAGGGGTAAGCTAGGCAGCTGTTTCACAAACACAGGGCATCACTACAACGCACTTCACGAAAGTCAGAGACATGTGCCCCCTGTGGAGCCTGAGCGTGTGCACTTCCAAATTCCTTTCCCAAATCAGGGGTGGCCACTTCAGAGGCTAAAAGGCCGAAGCAGTCATTGCCCTTCCACGTCTTCTGTCTTAAGTTCCTTCTTTGGGTGACACAGCACAGTCCTGCTTCAGGGACTACTTGATTCTTATAAGCAGCTGATTATTAAAAGTGGAGTTTCAAACGAAGTGTTTCCATGTGAAGTGTGTGCATGTTTGTTTTAAACATTTCCCCTGGATTCACTGATAAATGCCCTTAGATCTCCAAACATGGAACAAAACTTGTATTGAAGTATTCAGTAAGTAAAATACTAAGCAGAATAACAATAACATGATTCCTGTTAATAATTGTGATTGTGTGATCTGCTGGGACTGTTGGAGCTACAATGTGCTGTGGAACAGTCTATTTTCTTAACTAAAACATGAAATAATTTGACTCGCATTAAATTTTTAAATGCGTTTTCCCCTTTATGTAACCCTGTTTAAAAAATGGCAGCTGTACATTAGGCTCATCTCACTGTGGGCACCTAATGCAATGTCAGCTGTAAATTCAGCTAATATCTGAAAGGTAACCTCTGAAACTTGCAGGCCTCCAGCCACCCACAGCCAAAACTGCCCGCCCCTTGCCTGACTCATGTCCTCTTCCCAACACGTTACACACTCATGACTTCCACAGGACCAGTCTCACCCTCCATCACATGGCCTTTCCCCTCACACACTTCAGCTTTGGCACTGTTAAATTACTGTACAGATGCCAGCCTTCAATGAGATCTCTGCACTGGCACTGTTTGGAGTGAGGCTACTAAACCAACTGTTGTGGCATGAGGAGGCCAGCAGAGGGCACTGATGTGCAGCCTGCACATAGTCTTAGGAGATTTTTGTACACTCACATTCAGTATGATATGTATGGCCACTGTCTCCTTCAGATGGCGCAAGCTGATGTCTGTGTACACCAGTCTGTCTAAGAGTTTGTGGACCTCAGTGAACATATTACCACATGCAAAGGAAGTCTGAAGTGGTCTCAAAGTGTCAGCTTTCCAGGAGCTGCTGACAGAGAAAAAAAGATGAACTATTTACACCCTTATAGGAGAAGTAAAGCAGAGCGTAATACAGCAACTTGAGCTATTTAACTGTAGGTGATGCCATGTGGAAGGTGCAGTATATTTTTCAGCTGAGTACTGGCAAACTCTAAGACAGAATGGTGTAAAGTGCCGCGCCAGCTGTCTGAAGACGATGAGACACGGCTGCAATATGGCACCCGGGCCAACCCTTACGAGCTCTAAACTCCGTCTGATAGCACAGCCCTGCAGGAGTGATGCATTATGGGTACAGTGGGGAAGGGGTCAGGCACAAGGCATACGCCTGGAGTGCAGCTTAATTAAACATGATGGATTCGGGATCCTGGTTCATCATCTGGGCCATGTGGCGGAGAACATCCTTCTTCGTGATGATCCCCAGCAGGCGGCTGAAACGGAATTGAAAACTGTTAGCGATGAACCTTTTCCCTCATTTCTACCATCACGGTTATAACCGCACACCTGTGCACAATGTCACATGATGGCCTTCCAGCCTGTTCTGGATTTACCCAAGAAACAGTCCAGGACCTAAGAACACAAACTTCAAATCTTTGTTTTTAATAATCTTTACTGGGTATTTTATATATTATATATTATATATTATAACCTGCTAGCTGATGCTTAATGGAAGCTAAAATGGTAGCTAACTCATAGCTAGTGAAACACTTATCTTGAAAGCTTGCTGGGGAATTTTAACAAAAACATTACTTTCTTGTTCTAGTTAGTAAAGTACTGCAAATGTATTGATTTCTACCATATTGTAAGTACTTTAAAACCTGATACAGTTCTTATGTTTGATTAAAAAGGCCTAATAAAGGCACCATCTAATTGATTTTTTAAACATATATCCCTTGCTTGGTGTGGTGACAGACTTGGCTTCCACAAGTCCGTACAAATGGTACAAAATGAGTTATTTTAAAGCTGAAAATAAACTATGTACTTTTTGAGCTTTTAGCAGGCTAACATTACCTACACTGACATGTCCTCATTCACCCCCTGCGTGGAGCAGGACAAACCCCAGCCCTCGCCCTCTGTGTGTGGCAGGACACGGCCCTACTCACCCGCTGCGCGTGACCAGACACTGGCGCAGGCCGAGCTTGCGGAAGATGTCGACGACCGTCTCCATGGGCGTGTGGTCGGTGACGGTGAAGGGGCTGAGGTTGAGGATACGGCGCAGCTTCAGCGGCTGGGGGTTACTGGCGGGCAGCTGGGGGGCCTCCTCCGTGAAGTACACCACCGAGTTGCTCACCACCCCGTCCTGCTTCTGCCGGGCGTTCTCTGCAGAGGAGACACACCCTGAGCGCCCGCCACTGCTGGGAGCCTCCGTCACGCAGCACTCCTCTACTTCATCAGGCAGTGGGCTTTACCACTGCTCCACACAATGGAAATACCACTGAACTTAACTACACATGACCACTGCTGCCAATGTCACTCGTGCAACACGTGAGCTTTACTACTGAAATTAACTGGGAACACAAATAACTCAATCTAACTGTCACTAGTGCAAAACAGAAAATACATAACAGTATGCATGAAAATCAATAGAGGAGACAGAGCAGTGTTGGAGGGGTGTGCATGTCTGTGTGCATGTGAAATTGTAGGTGTGTGTGCGCGCATGTGAGGTGTAGGTGTGTATGTGTAAGTATGCATGTGTATGGGAGGGTATAGGGGTGTGTGTGCTTATGTATGTCAGGGTGTAGGTAGGTGTGAGTGTGTGAGTGTGTGTGTGTGTGTGTGCG
Organism: Megalops cyprinoides; assembly: GCF_013368585.1. Taxonomy (NCBI): domain Eukaryota; kingdom Metazoa; phylum Chordata; class Actinopteri; order Elopiformes; family Megalopidae; genus Megalops; species Megalops cyprinoides. Next base: position 10,048,917 of record NC_050593.1, read on the forward strand.
CGTGTGCGCGCATGAGAGGGTGTAGGTGCGTGTGCGGATGTGACAGTGTGTGTGTGAGAGTGTGTGTGACCGCGCACGCACGCAGGGCAAAGTGCTGCAGGGTCTTACTGATGGCCAGGATGAGGTCCCTGCGCTGGACGAAGCCGATGAGCCGCTCCGACTCGCGGGACACCACCACGGGGAAGCCGTTGTAGTCGGTGTCCTTGATGAGCGCCTCCACGTCCTCCACGGTGGTGCCGTCCTGGGTGAGCACGGCCAGCGGGGGCTCGCCGCGCCGCGGCCGCATCACGTCGGTGGCCAGCGTGCGGTGCGTGAACTCGTCCTTCACGTCCAGGAACGGGTAGCCGTTCAGCTGGATGTGCGCCTCGTAGATGCCCTCCTTCCCGAACGCGTCCGCCACCCACTTGCTGGTGACGGCCGCCGCCATCAGGGGCACGATGTACTCCAGCCCGCCCGTCAGCTCGAACATGATGACCACCAGCGACACCGTCATACGCGTCACTCCCCCTGCAAGAGCCAGCAGAACAGTCAGCACACACTGCAATACATCTGCAGGAACTGGACTCTGTTATTGGACATGTATTTATTACTACAACTTGCACTGCTGCTACTACTCAACCAACTACTGGTACTACTATTACACCAACTCATATTGCAACTGTCACTTGCACACTTTGTCTATTTATTGTCTTATTTATTATTGACTATTTATTGTCTTTCTCCTGTCTTATTGTCTTTTTTTGCACTGCTCTCATTGCACTTCATGTCGTCTTTGTCTTGCACTGTCTAAATGTAGCACCATGGGTCCCAGGGAAACATTATTTCATCCTGCTGTATCCCTGTATATGTATGGGCTGAAAATCTTTCAGTAATATCCTTCCTTTCACTTTCCACTATCCAATTAAAGAAGGCGAGCACACCACAGCACACAGAATCTCATAACGTAAATGCTCCTTTCCATCTTATCTTATAAAGGGTGTAGCGCAGCCACCTCTGCTGGGATTGGTGCCAGCTTCTTACCCAGACACGCGGCAGCGCCCACCATGGCATACAGGCCTGGCGTGACACAGTCTGCCCCAGGTCGGCACCAGTTCCTGAAGATGATCCAGTCGTGGTGGTGGTAGGCCATCTGCTCCACAGCAATGCCCACGATGCGGCCGGCAATCGCACCCACGGCCATGCTGGGAATGAACAGCCCTGAGGGGATCTAAGGGGAACAAGGGGAGATATCAGCACCTGGAGCTTACCTGCACCTACCCAAAAATGGAGCTCAGCTCCACCTGCCCCACTTCATCTCTACCTGCCCTTACCTGGAATACCTTTCCACCTGTCTGAAACTTTAGTTTCACTTCTCTCCTCAAACACAACCCATTTCCAACTCCCCCATTTCCCTACACACCAATATAAGCTCCGCATGCACAACACAGTTAGAGTCATGTAATCATCTTACTGGAAGAGGATAACCAGACTGACTGCTAAGGGATCCCTTTCTGGCTGATGAAGGTGAGCTGCAAAAACTCCATGCTGTGCTTGGCCAATGTGCCATGTGCTGCATTAACAAATTAAACTGTACAGAGCTGAATGTTTTTTGTGTTGGATTCTATCTCTACTTTTGTTCCAAAAAGCTGAGATGGGCCATGTGTTAAGCAAGCACCTCCAGAAAGAGGAGGATACCCAGTTTGAGTAGATCATTTAAAAAAGCTTTAATATGGTTAAGTGGTCATAAATGTTTCGTGTTTCCATCTGCATACAATATACTCAACTGCAATAAGAAATAAATAATGTGGGAGAGTTTCCAGCTCATCTGCATTCAAACAACACATTCACACTTTCTGAAAGCTTTGTGCTGCAACAGTACTGGCAGATATTATTTCCCAGTTATGCTTAAATAACCAACACCTTCAATTTGAAAACCTGAAAATCTGACCTCCCCGCCCTCACTGGAACTGGCTGAGCTCACTGCAGACACACAGACACAGGCCTCACTGCAACTGGCCAACCTCCCTGCCATCAGAAAGTTTCAGCCCGCTGCCCCCCCACGTTGCTCTGACCTTCATGCCGAAGGTGAAGATGGTGATGACGATCTTGAAAATGAGCGCGAGGGCGAGCTGCCAGAGGGCGCTGTAGACCCCCGGGCCGGCGGGGCGGTCGGGGATGTCGTCCACGGGGCGGGTCATGTTGGGGTCGTTGACGTAATCGCAGAGCTGGGAGGACTCGAGGGCCCCGCAGTCGTTGAAGAGCTGGGAGATGAGCTCGCTGGTGCTGCGGCGGGTGTAGGGGTTGGGGTACGCCAGGATGGCCGTGATGCCAGTCACGGCCATCACCTCCAGCACCGGGTACCGGCCCAGGCGCGTGGTCTTGCGCCGCCGGCACCAGGCGATGTTGGCACGGATGAAGAGGGTGCCCCACAGGCCCCCGAACACACCCAGCAGGATGAAGGGCACCAGCTCCGCCATGTACCAGGGGGTGTGGTACTCCACGTAGAACAGCACCAGCCGGCTGTTCCCAAAGGGGTTGATGGAGCGCAGGGTGAAGGCGGCCACTAGGGCGGCGAAAAAGGACCGCCACAGGGTCTTCAGGGGGAAGTAGTAGCTCACCTGCCAAACACAGAAAAGAAATTCCTCTGGGCCTAAGGAGATGCACCAATCGTAGCCTTGCACTACAAATTTAAAGGCCTGATTGGCAAGGTCTCTTAAAATGACCAGAAATTTTCCTTACAATTATCATTTAATGTGTATATTTAACCAATGTTTAAAATTAACATTTCAATTTTCTGTAAAATAAGTAGAAAAAGAGTCCCAGAGCCTTTTGATAGAAGTCTAGAGTAACAACATTAGCACTGGGTCACTGCAGCCAAACACACTCCATTCATTTGATTTCCTTACAGACTGACCCAGTGTGTCCCAACACAGGGCGTTATACAACCCAGCATTGTTGGAAATTTGCATACCTCCTCCAAGCTAAAGAGAACTCCTCCGATTGGAGCCCCAAAAGCAACGGACACCCCTGCGGCCGCAGCAGCAGACAGCACCTGCAGAACACAATCCCAGCATTCACTGCGTGTGGTGGGAAATACAGCAATCTCCTTTCCTTACTGACATAACTTCTCTCTTTTCCCTTCTCAGGGGAGTGGTATAACCATGCATGTGCAGATAAAGATGTTATTGGCTGTTCATATGCCAAGCATTGAAATGTATGTTGCATGGCTAATATGCTCACCTCTCTATACTGGTATATGTGATGGCTAATATGGTCAGCTATCTGCACTGGTATGTGTGATGGCTAATATGCTCCCCTGTCTGTACAGGTGTGTGTGTGACGGTTAATGCGCTCACCTCTCTGCGCTTGCCCTCATTCTTGCTGTACTTGGAGAACAGGCTGCTGAAGAGGTTGCCACAGCAGCAGGCCACATGCACCAGAGGCCCCTCCTTTCCCAGGCTGAGCCCGGAGGACACAGCCAGCACCAGCGTGACCGTCTTAATCAGCAGCGTCCACTTTCCCAGGTACCCTCTGATGATGAACCCACTCAGGATGGTTTTGATCTGTGGAATAAGGCAAAAAGAGTCTGAAGCTGTTCTGTACATGACAGCAATTATGCATAATGTTTCTGACCACACGGTCAGGATGACAATGAAATCTGGTCCCAAAACCCTGAACCCTAAAACTCAGCCTGTTTCAGGACCACCCACCTCAGGAATACCTGACCCGCAGGCATATGGAGCAAAAACCCGAACAAGAGACACCGCCAGGAAGGAAAAGAGCAGCGCCCACAGAATGTACAGGAAGTAGTTCAGCACGTATTCTCCGGCACCCTGGAACAAATACAATGCAAGGGATGGACCTGGTCAGACACAAGTGTTCAATAGCGGCAGACACACACAACGTATGACTTCACTATGGCAAAAGGTCACAACGACACCATCTTACCTCCGTGTGTCCGGTCATAAGCTCTGCCCACTTCTGCCACTGTGGACACTTGTCGCGATCATCGAAGGTGGTTTCATTGGAGGTCCAGCAGCACTGTTCATGACTGTACCAGAAGGCTGACAGACACACCCCTTCCTTCAGATCCGTCATCCAGTCCACTGCCAGGTCGATGACACCAGCCAGCGTCCCTGCATGTGTCATGAAGGCACACAGATCACACCAACGTTGCCTTTAAGGTAACACCCCACTAAAAGGCTCACCAAACCCAGAGAATGTGTCTGCCTGGACACAGCGCACAGTAAGGCTTGCTCAACTGAACACTGTCCCTTGGGGTTAATGTTCACATACTGAATGAATTTTCTCCAGGCACCACAAGCTCTATACTGTCACACCAGCTACTGATATTTTTCAGTTGAATCCTCAGCAGTCAGATCACTTCCAAAGTGTCCTGCTTGACCTTACCTGACAGCAGCCCAATAAGCAGCATCACCACCCATCCTGACCAGGCATCCAGCAGGCTCTTAATGAACTCCCAGATGGACTCCTTACTCTTGCTGGTGATCTAAGGAGACAGAAGGGGTGTGTTGTATCTGTCTGGGATGGCAGAGGGATAGAGTTCAAACAGGAGATACCCTCACCTTCCTGTGGCGGTCTGTGTCCCGTGACTTCTCCCTCAGCCAATCAATGGTGTGGAAGTCCTCGTAAGTGCCCACGTCAGGGATGGGCTCGTCCAGGAAGTCCATCAGATTCCCAGAGCCGTTCATCTCCTCCGTGGGGGTCATAGTGACACCTGTCTAAGAGAGACACAGGACAGAGGCATCACCAATGACTGCTCAGGAATGCTGCATATGTACCGGTTAGAAAATATGACCATTTTTGCCCCTGCTGAAGTTGTGAATGAGACAAAATTATGGCTTCTACAGGGGAACAACTGCTTCATGTGGTACCAAGAATTTCTGTACAACTGACAGCTTGTTGACAACAGTGAGAGAGAGTGTAACGATATCACATAATCCAGAGATGAAACAACAAATGCTGCGTCATCGTGATTTTATTTAGCTAGCATACTGTCTTCTGAGATAGTACTAACAACCTTCTCTGTTGTATGCCTTTTAAAAGCGTAGTTTTAAAAAGCAGACATATGAACGATAACGGTAGCCTCTTAGTCTGGCCATGCCAATAATTATGGGCCTTCAATCTGAAACGCTGTATTTTGGAAGTCAGGTGTTCTCGTATTGAAATCAGGTAAGGCAGAACAATCAAACCTTGCGTTCTTATCGCAGATAGCAGACTGAATGTGTCGCGCACGGCTATACACGGCCCTGTATGTGGCAACTCGCTAGCAGGTAGCTGGTTAAAGGACACACCTCTCGGTCACTTCACCCTCAACGCGACCTCTGATTTAGCTTCAAGGAATCAAGAAAATCTGGTTGGGCAAGTAGCTAGGGTCTATTTTCCAGCATAAGACGAAAGGCTTCCAGTCAGCATCAACTGTACATTTGAAACATGCAGTATATATTCTAACCCGAGCTGCTGCAGCTAACTGATTAAACACACAGATTATGCTGCTGGCTAACTAGCTCGCTTGTTACCTATAATTTTGACACAACACATTATCTGCACCCAAGCAAAACGCCAACTAGCAACAGACTGAAAACGTGAGCCCACCGCTACCTGTCAACCAGCTAGCTTGCACGGCTCTGACGAGGTAAAAAAAAAACAATTAACTAACAAACGATATGGAACGTAGACTAGCTAGATACAGTTCAACCCCGAGCACTGCAAGCCAGAAGACTTGGATCTATACAGACATTTCTTTTTCCGCCAAGGTTTCCAGCTTGCTCGCCAATATTAGCATTAATGTCCATTATTCCAGCTCGCTAGCTAGATGTAAACCATTGCTTACCTTCGGCTGCAACGATTCGGGTGTATGTATACGACTCTTTCACAGTATATCTATTTCAAATATTCGCTTAATTACCCAAGATATGTTCATTTTAGGAGGCTTTTGCAAAATATAACTTGAACGCCTCTGATGCTAGCCAGCTAGTATTGAATGGTCAGTGATTTCAGCTCTTGCTAAGCGATCCCATAAGCCATCTGTTCCCACTGTCATGGCGTCGAGAGAAACCTCCCTCAAAATCATTTGACAGCAGCAGGGAATAATACCCGCATGTAAACACATACAGAGCACCTAGCTGAACACTTGATATTAATCACTAGTACTAAAGAGTGAAATGAATAAATTGTATTCTAATTCAGGCTTGTTTTTGTAATCTGACTTGGCTGTTTTGTAATGTTTATATTTTTGTCAAGAGCTGATACCCAAACAACAGTAGCTATATTGCTGAAACTCAATACCAGTACATGTGTGAGACCATCACACTGATCCAAGGAACTACATGCTGCTTAGTTTAAGTTTTAGTTTAACTGTCTCATGTAAGATTTTGGCATCATAAACTAAGGGTTAGACTTATTCCTCAAAAAAAAACATCAGGGGATAATAAACTTGCTTTTCTCAGAGGGAACATGATGATCATGCTTTACAACTTCCCCCTTTTTTTCTTTTTCTTTTTTTTTTTTTTTTTGAGGAAACCATTGTTGAATAATATTCCAATGTGAGGACAGAGCTTCACTTTTCAGACAGTTTGCTTCCAAAGGGAGAATAGTTTGGTATCTCATAAGTGCTCAAGAAAGATATCCTTGGGAAGCATGAGGGACATCAAGGTGCCGAGCGAGACCCCTGCAGTCTGTAGTGGCACAGATCCACCAAACAGTAGACAGGTGTGAGAGCCTCCAAAAACACAGGAACTCACATTGCGAACCACTGATACCGGCTCCAGTTCTAGAAAGGCCATGGGAAAATGTGGGTGTGGACCTGTGTGAGTGGTCAAAAAAGACCTACCTGCTGATCGTTGACTACTTTTCACAATTCATTTAATTAGCTGAACTGGAAGTAACCTCCTAGGAGGTCATCTTCAAAGTTGTCAGGGAGGTCTTCACATGTCACTGAATTGCTGAAGCTATGGTGGCTGACGGTGGCCCCCAGTTTGCTGCAGAGGCTTCCCAACAGTCTGCGTTGAAGTGTAACTTCCAGCATGTCACAAGCAGCCCGTACTTTCCTCAGGCAAATGGGGAAGCAAAACTTGCTGCTGGCGCAACTAAAGTTCTCTGAAAAAGGACAAAGGATCAGTCCAAAGCACTACTGGCGTACAGATCTACATCATTGGAGCATGGGTTTTCAGCTGTGCAGCTGCTCATGTGGCGAAGACTGAAGACTCCACACAACCTTTCCACAAACAGCTACCAAACTGAGTTCTGAGTGGCCAGACCTTCAAGCTTTCTTGAGAAAGGGTAGAGACATAAGACAGCGCGAAGCAGGAGATTATAACCGCCACCATCTCTCTTGTCCACAATATTAGCTTCAGCCACGTCAAAAAGTGCGGATCACTGCAGAGCAGGCACCTGTTGTGTGTGTAGCTAGAACACCACAAGCATACCTGGTTGAGAGGGTGTCCTGAGAAGGAACACGTCCCACCTTTGCCTAACTGGAGACTTACCTGCCACAGTATCAGTTTCCAGATCAGGCAGGATCTCAAAGCCACCAGATGAACTAGAGCTATAATTCTGAAATTTAAAAGTACTGAAGGGTTAGGTCTTATAAGAAGTTATGAAAAGGGAAAAAAGGAAAAAAACATTTATGTTACGGTTCAGAGACATTAGCTAAAAATGGAAGGAATTTAAGTTGTGAGAAGTTGAATAGAAAAATGAGTTGAGAAAATGAATGTGAGAAATGAGAAATCTGATAGAAAACATCTTAAATCTTTGATTTAAACAAATTGTGCCGCTTAGGTAAAATGAGGTGTCATGTGAGGCTACGTGTCACATTATGCATAGCAAGCATATGATGTCAGATGGGCATCTTCTGGGCCAGTGAAAAGGTTGCTAAAGGCTTGTGTATGGTGTCCATCTCCCTCACTACTTCCATAAAGCAGTGTACTCAACAGAATTCAACAACAATAAATGAATTCATTTACTTGTCATTTATCATTTATCACCATTCATTTACATTACATCACATTCATTTGGCAGATACTCTTATCTGCAGTGACTTCCTGCACAATAGAACAGAAATGTTTCCATACAAGTCAAATGAGCAAAAGTGTCAGAGTAGGCAAACAACACTCCCAGACCAGAGAGTGTGTGCACAACACCATTCAAGCACTACCACAAGTTAACCTGTGGAAACCTGAAACTAAACAGCCTAGAAAACTAAGGGAAGTCAAGTATACACACCATATAAGACACTGTCACTAGATTACAGACTTCATAACACATCATGTAAATAAGCGGTAGTAATACAATTTGCAGATGCTGGAGGTTGGGAATGAAGTGGAACTAAGATGCAGTCTGAAGAGGTGGCTATTCAGTGTGTTATGAGAGATAAACTCTTGTTGTATGGAATTATCTGAATAAAATCTGAGCAAGATCACATTGTTGTCCAGGAGACCATTTGTTTATACCTGAAATAATCTTACACTCCTCTTTTCATAGTTCTTTTTTTTTTTAAATACCCCCATTAAACAGGGATTGATACTCACCACACTGAAATGATTACCTCCATTAAATGTTGGAGATGAATACTCACCACCTTCAAAATGCCCCTGTTAATGTAAGGGATAGATATGCACCACATTTAAAATGCACCAATTAAACGTTAGGGATAGACACTCACTATGATTAAATGTACACAGCATTTAGAACACTAATGCTCAGAATAATCAGTTTCATGCACAATTGCGAATACTCTGTACAGTGCACCAAATGTAACTAGTGCAGGGCTCTTACATGTCCAGTAGATGTCGCCAGATAAGTAGCACATGAAACACTTTTCAGCACGACACAATCTCAAAGAGCTCAAAGTGCTTTACAGTCAAATGCGAAAAACTATAATAATAAAATAATACAGAGGAATGCACAAAACAACTGGTAAAACAAGGAATGATAAAACAAGGGAAAAAAAACATGCATTGTGAGGCTATTTTATATAACATATACATGTTATATAAAAAATGTAGTAGCACATGATTAATTGTTTTTTTTTTTCTTATTTTGGCTTTCAGATAAACATGGACCCCCTTTTGGATTATGGATGTATTATCTGTTCTGTCACACAGATGAATATAATACTGTCAATTTGTTTTGCTTCTTCCCAATTCCTATGGACAGGTGGTTTGGTTTGCTTCCCCTGTGCACATAGATCCCATGAGAGATTGGCAAAGTGTCACAGTCTGAAATCCTGTCTACTAGTCATTAAAGCAAAGGCTTTAGACTGAATTAAGTACTGTGATCTCCAAACATGATGTGCAAAATCCTATGTATAAGGAGCTAATTTGACAATTTAGCATGTTCTACTGTAATACTTTTACCTTATAAATATAGGGACTGTTTTCGTAGGAAATGATTTTACCCATTTCCAAAGGCTTATAGACCATTACAATAATTTAAAACCAATACCAACGTGTGTTTTATGCAAGCACAAATGTACACACGTTCACATACACATACACATACACATACACATGCACATACTTGCATGCTCACATACACATACACATCCAGGCATACACATACACATGCATGCATACACAAACACACACACATCCATGCACATTCTCACACATACACGCATACACATTCAATTCAATTCAATTCAATTCAACTTTATCTGTATAGCACTTTTTACAACACAAGTTGTCACAAAGCAGCTTTACATTGTTCCCAGGCCTGAGACCCCTTGAGAGCAAGCCTAATGCAACAGTGGCAAGGAAAAACTCCTTAATTAACTGGAAGGAACATCCATGCACACTTACACATGCATGCGCACACAGATGCATGTAAACATATAAGCATGATGGCACACACCCAAACACACACAGACATGTACACATATGTGCACTTGCGTGTGTGCGTGTTTAGCTTTCTCCTCACTGTAGCATTCACCTCCTGCTGTCATGCACAATGCCAGCCTTGTGTCTGCTGTTTACCAGTCATGTGCCACAGAATTCCTCATTCAGACCATACTTCTGCAGCCTCTGTGTGCAGTGAAGGTAAGAACTACCACAATTCATCAGAACAATTGAAATTATTACAAAAATTGCTTTTGTTATGTGTGTTGACACATGTTACTAAACACGTGTGTACTTACACATATTGCTTTAAATTTAGTTGTAAACAAAGTACAACATTTGTATGCCTGTATGTTAGTTTGCATATACATAATATTGACATATTTGTATATATTTGTGTACATTTGTGTGTATTATGTACAAAAATTTATACCAATATGCACAAATATACAAATATATATTAAATATTTTACCAAAGATGTTGCTCACTTAACCAAAACTGGCTGAATTTTTTTTTTTTTTTGGATTACTTTGCGTTTATTGCCTTAAATGATCTTTCCAAAGTCATAGGTATAGTATCTATTTTATGACTTTGGTTCAAAGTAATGTGTGTTGTAGCCATTCAAAAGAACTCATTCTCATATTTTTAAATATAATAAAAAATCATAAATCATAAATGTCTCATAAGAATCAGCCTCCACAGAGGATTGCCCTGATGTTGTTAGTTGGGAGGAATAAATCATTCACATGTTGATCTGACTGAGCACAGAATGCAAATCTGAATCATTTCTCACATATCAGCTGAGACATATCAGGTGAGACAGACATGGGGAGCACTCCGACACACATGTACACACACTCACATACATGCATTCATTCACACACGTACCCGCTCACATATGCATACATATCCATGCGTAGACAGCAAGGAGCCTCCTTGCTGCCTTGCCATCCAAGTTGCTTTAAAGCAATCAAGCCCACAGCGCTCCCAATATCTGTGCTTATTTGTTCCTCCTTAGATGCCCACCATCAGAGCCACATCATTACTGGAGAGACAAACCTGACAGACACAATCAGGCGAGTGGGAGAGTGGGGTAAAAGTGGAGCTGCCCCCACACTCCAGAAACAGCAAAGATCTGCATTTTAATGACATCCTGTCTGCATGCTAATCGCATCCTGCAAGGCTCGCTGTTTGGAGACAGGCAGCAGTCTCAATGACAGTTTTGTTCGCAGCCTGTCTCAGTCTCTGGAGCTCTGTGGCACTGCAGCAGCACTGACCCTCTCCCCCACTGACGATCCCATCTCTCCCTCTCTCAGCAGGACCCGCTGCGGAAGGAGTGAGTCTGGGCTGTGCCGAAGGCTCCGCCGTGACTGGCCGCTACTTTGAGGAACTTGCACAGCAGCAGCAGCTGCTCCGGTCTGACTGCAGGGGAGAGAGGAGCCGCTGGCAGCAGGCCGAGTGAGGTGAGGGGCTGTGGGGCGAGCGGGATGTATCAGGGAGGGTACGTGCTGGAGCTGCTGGGGGTGTTCCTGTACGCCACGGCCTGGCTCTGCACGCTCTCCGCCATCATCATGTCGCAGTGGCTGACGCTGTCCACCGCCCTGCTGCCCACGGAGAGCTACGAGCTGGGCCTGTGGGAGACCTGCGTGGTGCAGGAGCTGGGCGGGGGCACGCAGTGCAGGCCGTACACCAGCCTGCTGGGCCTCCCGCCGGACATCCGGCTGGCGCGGACCCTCATGTGCTCCGCGGCGGCGTGCGGGCTCCTGGGCCTGCTGCTGGCGGTGCCGGGGCTGCACGTGGTCAACAGCTGCCGGGGAGCCGGGGCACTCCGGGCCAAGAGGGCGGCCAAGCTGCTGGGCGGGGCGCTCTGCCTGGCGGCGGGGGCGCTGGCTCTAGCGCCAGTGTCCTACATGGCCCACCTGACTGTGCTGCGCTTCTTCGACGAGTCGGTGCCGGACGTGGTCCCGCGCTGGGAGTTTGGCCACGCCCTGTTCTGCGGCTGGACGGCGGGGTTTCTCCACCTCGCGGGCGGGACTCTGCTGCTCAGTTCCTGCTTCTGCTGGCAGGGACACGCCCATCCACCACGCCCATCCACACACGAGGGCGAGGCTGCGGGCCCCAATGCGGTCAAATCTGAGTACGTGTGAGCAGCATGGACGCAGTCCTCACTGGAGGGCCTAGGACAGCTTCACTTTCCTTCTCCGTCTCTGTGACTCTCTCAAGGTGAATACCTGTGTTTTCCTTCACATGCTTCTGCACACTAATCTAACTACATCTACAGGATACTGTTGCTAGTACAATTCTTGAGGCCTGTTTGCTTTGGGAGTATGAGTTAAAGAGCATCTGACAGGAGCTGTTCACAGTGCTGAGATCTCCCCTGTACTGTTCCTGCCTTAGTTACTCAGGTAGCTTCTCTCTTCACCTTGTGTTTGAAATGGACCAGTGAAATTAGTGGCTGTTATACAGTTACTGCATGAGTCTCACCCAGAGAATAATGAACCATTTGTTTCTGCTCAGACAAACCAATCCGACCAAGTCAAATTAGGTATCAAATAATGCATAGAATTCAGAATCGTCTTTCTCCTGCACGAGGAAGCATCAGCCGACAGTAGAAGGTGAAATCCTGCAGCGCTGGACCATGTGAAGCACACACAGACGAGTGAGCAGCACCTGAGTGTTAAAATGCCTTTCTGTGTTGTTGTCTGACCTCTGGACAGTTTTCTGGCAGTGTCTTTTACTAAAATTTTGCATTGTACCAAAATTTATTGGAGTGTTATTGTCACAATGGTTTTAATGTTGCATAATCATCAAAATATAATGTAAAGTATTTATCCAAAAACATGAACATTCAAATGTAGTTGCGCAATCAAATTTGAATTGTGAATTTGCACATTAATTATTTGGCAATTTTATAAATAAGAATGACAAACATATGCCCTTCCGAGTGCTGATTTGATAATATACAAAAATGTATCTATAGATACAACATGATTTTCTCTTAGAGTATTTTGTATGTAAAGAAAATAGACATAATAAATATAGTATTTTGTATCAATTGGGAACATTCAAAAATGAATAAATATGAAAAAAATAATAAAATACACAAAACAAAAACTAAAACTAAAAGAACGAGAAAGAAAAACAAAAGAAATAGACTGCATATTAATCAAATAAACTCATCAATACAACATATTAATCATGCTGCAAAAAACAACAATTAATAATTTTGATATATACATTATGGACATTGTCTTTTAAGGAAAGAAAAGATTTATTTTTGTTTTCCCTGCCACTCTTCTAGAGCAGGCTCGTCATTTTTTAACTAGCCTGAGGTAATATATTCCCGTAAAGAAGCCAAAATAATATGTAAAAGATATATGCCTCTACATTTAAATTCCTTAGGTGTTACAAAAAATGCTACTTGAGGATCATTTGTTAATGTTGTTTTGAACATTCTTTTAGCATTTATGCATGAAAAGATAGAATACCAGAAGTCTTTTGACTTACGGAAAGACAAAAAAAATATGTAAATGATTTGCCACCTCTTCCCCACTCTTCTCACAAAGTCTCTCTTCAGCAGATGTAAATATGCAGTATGTCCTAGGGTAGAGGTGGCTTTGGCATCCACTGCACTGTCCTTCAATCATGTATACTTCATCCATTGATTTAAATTTTCAGTTGCTACTTTGCCCCCAAAAGAATGGACTGGTGAGAGTGGTGTCTCTTCAGAATAGCTTTTTCCATCTTTAGCCACCTACAATCAGTTATGTGTTTCATCCATATTATCCTGGCCTGCATTTGTGTTTCCCAGGAATACCACCTTAAATTTGTTAATCCCAGGTTTCCTAGATTCTTTTTTATCTTACTCCGGGTTTTTTTTTTTTACCCTGCCAGATAGCCCTGGGTATAAAGAAGTCTAACTGATTGAATGTAGATTCTGGAGCCAGCACTGGTAATGTTTGGAATCAGCCTAGGGAGTGCAGTCTTACTCTTCATAGTTTCTACCCATCCCATTAATAAAAAAAGTTAAAATAGACCATCACCTCAGATCTTGAATAACTTTAGCTAATTTACTTCATGCAAGTCTTTAATTGCTGCAACTGTGTTAATTCCAATGTATCTAATTCCCTTTTCTGGCCACTTAAAGGAGGGGAAGATACTTATCCAATGAGGTTTAAGTGGATGGTTTAAGTGTTGGGCAGCAGTGTAGCATAGTGGTAGAGAGCAAGGTTTGTATCTGAAAGGTTGCTGGTTTGATTCCCTCCTAGGGTGCTGCTGTACCCTTGGGAAAGGTACCTAAACCAGAATTTTCTTGGTAAATATCCAGCAGTATAAATTGATAACATGTAAGAATTGTGACCTAAGTTACAAAGTCACTCTCGACAAAAACATCTGCTAAGTGACAATAATGTAATATAAATGTAGTGTACCCACAGCAAGTGCCTTTGTTAAGAACGTATATTTTATACCCTGAGTATCTCTTTACGGTTCTTAAATGTGATACTAATTTATGAAGGTCAGATGTGAACAGCATAATATCATCTGCATGTAATGAAATGTATGTGCTCCTCTCCACCAACATGCATACCTTTTATATTTTTATCATGTTATGAGTTGGGCAAGGGGCTCTGTCCTGTTGGCTACAGCAGCAATGAGAGGGGACATCCTTGTCTCACCCTCCTGCCTATTCCAGAAAAAGAGGATAGCTGTCTCTGTCGAACTGGCTTGTAGTGTGGAAAAGAGAATTGCAATCCATTTAATAAATGCATAACCAAATGTAAACCTACTGAGCACTTGAAGTAGATTGGGTTCTGACATCCTGGTAAAAGCCTTCTCTGCATCTAAGCACCATACCCTCATAAGGTTGTTTAAGTAATAGGAAGCAGCCTCCAGATGTTATCTGGAAGTTGACCACTATTCAAGATATCAGAGATACTGTATCTCTGTACTAACACCTGGGATAAATTGCTCCAGAAAGAGTTAACAGTATCCATCTATGTCATTTTTATGTATGTAAGCCTGGGCTTTTATTGCTTTTCAATTTACAGACGGAAAATGTCCAATTCAGAGGTTTTTCAGTTTCAGCTGCTAATTTTGTAAGTTGTGTATTTTGTAAGTTGTAGGTATGACTTTAACTTGTCCAATTCTATACATGTATTTGTATTAGTGTGAAGTTTCTTTTAAAATGATAAAAAGCTCCTCTGGTCTTTTAAAGAACAGTTTCTCAGTGTCACCTGATTGAACTTGATGAATCTCATTTCTAGGCTGTTGAAAGTGGAAAGTGGCTGACCTTGCCATCTTGGTAAAACTGTTGCTTCAAAAATCTCAGATTACACTCTATTTTCTGTTTGAGCAGTGAACGAAATTTTCTATTAATCAATTGGGAAAGTATTTCTCCAGTTCTTGTTTTTTTTTTTTCTTCCTATATTTTGCAATGGGCCACTCTTTTTCCCCCGGAGCCCCCTTGGTACAGCTTCTCACAGGACAGCAGGGGAAACAGCTCTCTTAAAATACCCAAGACACTGTCTGAATTCTGTCTTAATGTAGCATTGTAATTCTACCTCATCTATATAGGAGTGATGCATTTAATTTCCACAAATGAGAGGTAGGGTGCTTATGTATATTACATTACAGTACATTTTCTCACTTAGCAGATGCTCTTACTCAGAGTGACAGACAAGATGAGTACATTTAACATTACATTTACATTGTTGACATCCAGCAGATTCTCTTATACAGAGTTATTCCAGAAGTCAATCACAAAGGGAATCCAATTTATTTATCCCATAGACAGACTACCTTATCTTTGTACAACCAAATCTTCACACAGCAAGCCAATAAATGCTGTCAACAAACAGCCAGCTAAACTACTGACTGATTAGACAGGCAGTAGTTTGCATGTAGGTTGCATGTAAACCTACATGCAACAAGTTAGAAAACTGATACTTAATATGTGTATTACTATACAACATTACATACAAATCATTTATCACAGGATCTTCAGTTTTAGTTGTAAAAAAGTAATTAACACATGAGTAGCATTTCGGGGGGTTGGAATAGAGAGAGAACTCCAGTCCGTTTGGATGCATATATCTCCACACATCAACATGACTGATGCACCCACTTCTCAGTGTGAGGTGAGAATGGTGCCTGATCACCTGTAGCAGATAATAGACAGATAAAATATCACACTACTAGGAGCAGTCCTGCTTTTTCAGCTATTGATTCAGTTCTCTTGTGTTTTCTTCCAGGAGAGTCATCTTCATTAGATGCATAAATTTTAAACATTGAAGGGTTTGTCCCAGCTAAACACTATGCACTTTTAGACTAAATGAAATTAAGCTGTGCCCTTGTCTTCTTTCTGAGCTAGGTGAAGAATATTTGACTGACCCATGATCTGCTGAACTTATGATGTTCTATATCGGGCAAGTGGATTTCTTGAATAAAAGATATTGTACAATTCATTCATTTAAGATATTAAAGAATTTTGTTCCATTTGATTGGTCCTTGAAGCCCCTTTACACTATAAGCAACAAAATGCGGTCCATTCATTCAGCCCACATGCATTTTTTATTTTCCCCCTTTGCACCCATCTTCTGGACTGGCCAGCTAAACACTGTTGTCTCTCACAGCCACATCTGCTTGGCTCCAGCTTGTCCTCCATTGGTCAAAGCCGCAATTAACATCAGTGTGACTTTCATTCTGACAAAATCATTACTAACCCAAGGTACCGATTGGATGTCCTTCCTTGGCTGCTTGGAGATGTCATCCATATGCATGAAATTAACATTAATTTTTATGCTGATGATACAGAGCTATATGTCTCAGAGAAGTCTTGTGAAGAACTCCAGATCTCCATATTTGAAACATGTCTTAAAGATATAAAGCTTTGGATGTTATCAAACCTGCTTCTTAATTTGAGCAGAACTGATGTGGGGGGTTACAATTGGGGTACCTTGGGGTTACAATTGAACCAGACCTCTCTTTTCAACCCCACTCAAAAACACAAAAGACTGGTATTTTTTTCCAGCTACAAAACAATGCCAGAATTAGGTCTCTTCTTCACATAAAAGCTGAAGAAAAACTAGCTCATGCATTTATTTCACCTTGATTAGATTAATGTAATGCTCCTTTTTCCGGATGCTCAAATGTCACCTTAAATCCCTTGCAGAAGATGAGTGCAAAAATGTGTCAAATAATATTGTGGTTCTAGTATCACTGTATCACTTTACTGGTTATCAGTTATACTTTGGTTTGATTTCAAAGTGCTGCTCCTTATTTATGATGCTTTAAATGAAGAGAGTGCCCATTTACCTGCAGGATTGATTAATCGATTAATCCACATAGATTACATCATTCACAAGAGGCTAGCTTTCTGGTGTTTCCAAAAGTAGAAGAAGTAAATCTGGTAGTAGAGCATTTTCACACAGACCCTCTATTATGGAATAGTCTGCCTAACTATGTTCAGGATTCAGGCACAATCTCAGTTTTTAAGACTACACTGAAAACTTACCTTCACAGTAAGTCTTACAGTCATTTGGGTGCTGAGGAGGGTGGCCTGTGGCTATAGAAGACTTCAGATGTCTTTGCTGTCACCTCATTCCCAGTTGGACGATCCCTGTCTGGTTCCCGCTCTAAATGGGGCAGGCCAGTCTCTGATCAACTTTGTAGCAATGGATACTAACCTTCCTGCTCACCACACCTTTGCATGCTGCCATGGTTTACCTCTGCTGAGACTACCTAATGTCACACTGCCAAATTACTTACTGCACAATTCCCTGACCATCCCGTTTTAACCACTACATTCTCTACCTCTCTTCTCCATCTCCTATTTCTCTCTCCTGCTCTCTGTCTCTCTGCCCATTTGTGAAACAGGTGTTTCCACAGCATCACTACCAACAATGTTAACTGGCCACAATGAATACGATGCCTGGACCATTGCTACAAATTCCACTCTCAGAGCGATGTCCCCAGTCAGAACCAAAATCAGGCCAATATTTCAATCCCCTGTCCACCGCACTGTCTGTGGATTGGACACTGTTCTGTTGAACTCTTGAGATGAACTGGTGGCTTCTCATGTGTTACACCGATGTTATCTTTTCCATTATTATTTTCCAGAGTCTCTTGACCGCCTTTTCCCAGGGTCAGAGAATAATTTTCCAGTTTTTCCAGCTGGCCTGTGTTATAGGGCAGCTATTTTTTTTTATTTCCTCTGGAAATGCACTATGCTGTACATACAGCACTTTGTAGAAATCTCCATTGTGAAAATGTACTATAACAAATAAAGTTTGATTGATTGATTGAATGGTGAGGGTATTCTGGGGACTGATGGCTCTGAGCTCTGCTCCACTTTGGCACAGTTGGTTCTGACTGTTCTCACTGACCTTGAGACGGACTGTGAGGGCACTGCTTCCCACTAGCTACGTGCACACCAGCATCTGAAAGGCCCCTGTGTGGTGGCCCATCAAAGGGCTTCTTATTTCTTGTATGGTAATTTGCCAGTCTGATTACACACTGTGGGAGGCTCTGCATCACTGAAGCATGTGGAGGCCATGCATACAGTATCCAACCAAGCAAACATTCCCTCTGGTGACGTCTTATGAAATATAATTACAGTGTAGTATGGGAGTGATGTCATATTTGGTGTGAAAGCATGATCGGTGTGGGCAGTTAATTTCTGTTGGTCTTATTTGAACCCCCCTTCCTATAGGATATGTGCACTTCCAGTAGAGTGAAATCGTTGTTCGCCTTGTGCTAAATACGTACAACAGGTAGATGTTGGCAGAAAATTTCTTTTCTACTGTGTTTTAGATAATGTTTTATGAATTCATATCCAATCTTTGCTCATAAAAGTCCCAAGCCCTCCACACATTTAGATTAAAATTTAAACACCTTCACCGAGCTCATGGCACACAGTTTGGGTACAACATTACCCTTCTTCAGTGTGCTAAATCACATGTTGTCATATCCAGGTCAGTCTCAAAGACAGGGTTTCAGTATGAGGAATCTGTGGGGTATCTGTATGTACTATGTTTTTTTTTTTTTTTTTTGAGGGTGGGGAGACTCCAAACAATACAATCTGCTGCTGCGGTACTCTTAAAATGCTGTTGCCAAACAGATCGTCCCCCCTGAGTGGTCATTTTTAAGGGAAGAGTTTCATTTATCCTACTGATCCTATAGCAAAGCAAAGGACTGTATTAACCAGCTTGATTGTCTGGCAAATCAAATTAAATTTAATTTTAAAAAAGCATGCGTTTCTACAACCATTTCTCCTTACATCTTCTATGTCCCATAATGTCACCCTAATCTGAAGCATTGAATTTACCTGTTAGATAGCAGTGTGTCAGTGACAATATGGCACTGAGATGAAAGTGTAGATAGTGAGTTTTTATGGGTACTTTATGGAGTTTTTATGACCTCCTTCCTCAACATGTGGTGGGGCATTAACTTTGTTTGCAAGCCCTGTAAAAAGGAAATGGTTGCAGCTAGCCTGTCAGTTTGGATGTCTGGGCACTGGTCATGGTTCTTTTGAGTTGCTGCAGGGTGTTCATTTAGATATAACAATGGTTATGGTAATTTTTTAATAGATACCACAGTACCTAGCTCAAGTGTCCCACCTGAGATTATAACCGGCAGGCTTAAGGCATAGATTTCTGATCATCACACACAATTGAAGCTGTTACGTGGTTGGCATTAGAAGAACACTCAGAACAGAAGAACTTGCCAATTTAAGCACCATGGGGAGATAAGAACAACATGAGAAATGAATAAGTATCTATTTTTAGCCAGAGGGTGTTTCCAGGCTTGTCGTATTTTTATCTTCCTGTTAGGCATGTCTTAGGTGGGTGGAATTATAGAGGGTGATAAAACATTGGCTGCCAGCATGCCCGTAACCAGCTATGACGTCACTGAGATCCGGACCTCGGTAATTTTTTAGAGCTAAAAATAAAACTTGAAGCTATATACAACTGGATAAAAAAATAAGTGGTTGAGAACTTCTCCTCTGATATGGAACTTCTCCTCTGATTTGGAAATGAATATAAGTGTATAATGACATTAGCTTGTAATGATGTTACTCTCAAGCATTTTTCTTTTATTTTTATAGCTAGCTAAGGTTACAAATAACCTTAGCTTAATTATCATGCTTCATACCGTAGACCTCTGCATTTTGATGCTCTACATAATGTTCTTATGATTTAGTATTCAGTCAGCAATGCATATTTCAGTACAATCCAGTTCAGATAGTGTACCTTACAATTAAAACACAAATAAAATTTGTTTTTTGTAAATAGCAACAGGTCTCTTTCTATCGATGTAATATTTATATGTGTAATTTTCACAAAACCTAACACCCTCCTGGACAACAGTATTGACAAAACCTAAATACCAACGTGCCTGTAAATCCCCCCCCCCCCCCCACCCCGCCCCGGACCTCACTATTTTTTAAACCCTGGTTATGGCCATGTCTGCCAGGACTGCATTTGTGCTCTACATCCTGCATCTTGAACACCCTCCAGATTTGCTGTTGCAACACACCAATATGCAAGTCATGGTTGTATTATTCAACATTATTTCAACATAATTAATTAAACATTAAGGAACAGCAGCAATACGTTATTGATTTTGAGTAAATAACCCATCTTCAATGTGTTATCTCTGGCCAATCAGACTGTGCCCACCTGGAGATGCTGGTGGCAGTGTGCCCGATGTCACAGTGCAGGTGGACGCTCTTCAAGCCTGCCAAAGTCAATACATCTGCACTGATAGGTAGCTGAATGCTTGCGTGAATAACAGTGATTCACTTGATATTAACACAGGGCAGGGAACTTATTCACCATCAAAGCCATTACAGGCTATTCACATAGCCCATGATTCCTTGACACGCATGAGAGGGTATGGGTGCCAAGTCATGGACATTTCACACAGACAAACCCAACAGTGTAAAATGGAGTGTCGAAGATGTATCAATAAGAAACAGTAAGTTATCAAGTTAAATCACTAAAAACCAATAACATCCAATAACATCATACAGTGGCCTTCAAAATGAAGGCCAACATCTTCATTCAAAATGCTTTAAGGATCCCATAGGATCTAGTCACAGATTTTTTTACCAGGGTAATCAGACACAGCAAACAGAGAATGTCTGGAAATCACTTGCTTGTTGCTTTTCTTGGATGGGTGCATGTGACTGTGTCAACAGCAGACAGGCACGACAAAGACTACTGTCTCCTGCTGCGGCCATCACTCCCACTGAAATTCCTGGATGTAAATCTCTAAATTGCTGTGTGTGGCCCATTAGTGTAGAATTCAAAGAAATATAATTACTTCCTTACATTGATCAACAGGAACAATTTTCATGGTTATAAAGAAATCACATGGCAGGCAGTCTTTTATCAGTAGTTGTGGTTTACAGGTGAGATTACATATCTACAGGTATGTGACTCTAATCTTCTTATAAGAGTTTGACACACTCAATGCACTAATAATAGGATTGATATGATTCTTTGTACAATTTGACTTAGATTAAGATCAAAGAACTTCAGGAACCTCACATACTGAATCAGTTCTTGCCCAGAAGGGGAGCTGACAGCACTGTGGGTTCCTCTATGAGAACCGAAACAGAAGAAAAAGCTTTACAAAGCTTTGCAGCCTCATAAGGGCCTGGTTTAAAAGGGATCTGGTTTACACAGTCCTGCTTAAAAGGTCCTTCTTTAGAAAGGACCTAGTTTATAATGGTCTAGTTTACAAAGCTCCTGGCAATGACACTTTACTGTATGTCCAGTGTGACGCTTTCTTAAGGGTTTTTGTTAAGTATAGCTCTTGATGAGCCAAAACAAAATGTACCAAACTTATAGCACCTCTTATTGTCTATATCAATATTAAAAGAATAAGAGATGGACAAAACAATATAGAAACACTGCCAATGCTTAAATGTGCAAGGATCAAAGGACAAAACACTTATATTTCCAAAAATAAGTTTTTGCTCTCTGATGTCAGGAATGCCCTATCTAACAGTGCTGACCAGTTTAAGATGAAAGCTCAGAGAAACATCACAGGTGATATGAGAATAACTTGTGAGGTGAGTGGTATGAAACATTGTGATTATCCATGGCTGATACCTTTTGGGGGACATTGTGGTGGGTGGGGATGTGCGGATCTTTTCATAACCCCTTTGAATGGTTAAACCACAAAGACTATTAAAATAACTTATTCTATAATTTATTTACATTATCAAATTTATCAGCAATAGATATAGGCCACACATCTGTATCTGTGGGGGAGTAATGCAGTTACAGATGAAATAGTGGTGTGAATAATCATACAGGATGATGTGATACCTACTCCAAGAGCGCTCCTCATCTCTCTCATAAGAAGAACCCACTAGGCATATTACACTCAGTTATTGTAAAGTTACTGTATATGTATATTACATTAGTTCTCTGATATGGTTATTGTATGCGTAAAATGCAGAGCTCCAGTGTATTATATTTAATCATCTTACACATACTAGTATACCTTGTGCATTCCATAAGCTCACTTCATTATCAAAATGTCATTACGTAAGCAACATGGCACCTGGGGATATTCAAAATTTCAGAAAATTTAGCTAATTGGTAAACTATAGTTCAATTCCGAATGGAACCAAATGCACGGTGCATGGGGGTCCTGAGCAGCTCGGTTGGCCAGGTGTTTCACTTGAGTGTTGGCTCAAGCCCAGCAGTGTTATCAACCAACACTGACCACAGCTGTGAAAAAAATGTATTAGGATTTGTTCAACCGTGGGTACAGGTGGATAGGTCAAACAGGGTCCCCTCATCTCACAGCTATCAAGCACCCTGCCTGGCTGCCAACTAGTTGCTCGAACTTGAACAAAGCTAATGTCTGAATGAGATTTTGTTGAATGACGACCAAAGGACTGATTGGCTGGAAACCCACGTTTTTTGTGCCTGGACAGGCTTACTTTAAGTTAACCTGCCAGAGAGCAGGTTATCTTCTGAGGATAAGTTGTCATAGTTACTGACATGTGATTACTATAAATATGGGATTTCTTCAAATTCAGTTTTATTGATCTTGATTACTTGCTTATCTTGCTTTCAGAAGTCAGAAACATATCAGCTGTAAAGATCATCAGTCTTGGCCAGACTGAACTAGCTTGTCTGCGATAATTGCATACTTACAGTGATGTTGCATTTTATACCATGGAAAATATAATAGGTTGTACAATATATGCATTGAATTAAGAATGTTTGAAAATATCTCGAATTAGCTGGACTTAACCTTTTACTGAATCAACATATTATCCTTACCACACTATCCAGCTGTGTAAATCCTAAATCTACACGTTAAGTATGTTGTTACTGTTGTAGTAGGGGTGCAGTGCGGTGCCCCCCGCCTGGTGTGTGGGTAAAGACCAGGTCGTGGTGGATCTTCTTAATGAGTTCTACTCCAACAAAGGGCCGTGCTGTGTGGATAGAGGGTCTTTGTTCATGTTCAGCACAATGCTGACCCACGTGAAAGCGTTTGTGTCTGATTGTGCTTCCCCAGGAACAATTGCTGCGCTCAGCGGCCAGTCTGGGCCTTGTGCTTCTGCCGCTGCCAGCCTCGGCCCCCGGTCACATGAGCACGCATGGCGGGAACGGGGGCATCACCTCTTCTCCGGGGTCCCGTGACGGGGGAAGGGGGTATGAAAGATGGGGAAGGACTTTGAAGCATGTCCATATCAGCCAAATCATTTGGTGATTTACGGGAGGAAACAAAATTGGCAATAAACAATCATACAACAAGGATCCATCAGGTAGCTGTGCAGAGACAAATCAGCTCCCTGTGTCATTGTGAGGCCCTTCATGTTACAAAAAGCAGGCTGGCAGCAGTATTACAGTATTGGCTGTAATATCTGATGCTACAATATGGAGTTTACAATAACTGATTATGTAACAATGTGCTTTCTAGTATGTGTAATGATATATTTCTGTCTGTTATATATCATGTTATGCTATATTTCAGAAGAGGGTTATATCAGGGGGTCAGTTTTGGCGAGTGAGACCCATTTATAACTGCCACAGGTGACAATTCTAGTTTTCATGCATCTATAAGCAGAGGCTCAATGCTAATGCAACAGCAGGTATTCCACAAATACATTCATTTGAACAATCAAGTTCTCGAACTAAAGCAACCAAGAATGAATCTTGAGTCTTTGCTAGAAAATGTAAAACAGCGTAACGAAAATCAAAATAGCCAAAACAGTGTTTAATTTGCTGTCAGAATTCTGCTGAAGCTCGTGTCACTGCACTCCACTTGTAAGTGTGCCAGTACAGGGTTTGTTTTTCTTAAAATCTTAAAATCTTAAAATCAGAATTACAAATGATTGAACTAAATTGATGATGTAAGAACTGTCCTTAGCAGACGTCTTCAAAAATACATGGTAACTTTAATAAAGTCTTTTATTCATGAAATAAATATATGACTCATACTCATTAGTGTCTCAGTGGCACTGAGCATTGTGTTAATAGAGGAATATCAACAAAAAGCTTTGGTTCTTACTGTAGTCATCCTGAGTCAGACTGCTTCTCTTAACTTAGCGCATGCTATTCCATGTCTGTCATTTTTATTTATACTACTTTACCATTACCATGCTGTTTGCACTTTATTTCCAATGCTGCTGTGTGAGTCATTTACCAATACCATTTCCAAGTGCATCTTTTCCCAATGTATTTTTCCATCTGCTGTGATTCATGTGAAGCATCATAGATTTAGAAAGATGTTATATAAATGAAATGTATTATTGTTCATTTACAGCTGCCTCAGTCACAGCTGCCTCAGTCATACAGTAGCTGCCTCAGTCATACAATAGCTGCCTCATTCAGAGCTGCCTCAGTCACAGCTGCGTCAGTCATACAGTAGCTGCCTCATTCACAGCTGCCTCATTCAGAGCTGCCTCAGTCACACAGTAGCTGCCTCATTCAGAGCTGCCTCAGTCATACAGTAGCTGCCTCATTCAGAGCTGCCTCAGTCATACAGTAGCTGCCTCATTCAGAGCTGCCTCAGTCATACAGTAACTGCCTCAGTCATACAGTAGCTGCCTCAGTCATACAGTAGCTGCCTCATTCACAGCTGCCTCAGTCATACAGTAGCTGCCTCATTCAGAGCTGCCTCAGTCATTCAGAGCTGCCTCAGTCATACAGTAGCTGCCTCATTCAGAGCTGCCTCATTCACAGCTGCCTCAGTCATACAGTAGCTGCCTCATTCAGAGCTGCCTCATTCATACCTGCCTCAGTCATACAGTAACTGCCTCAGTCATACAGTAACTGCTTCAGTCATACAGTAGCTGCCTCAGTCATACCTGCCTCAGTCACAGCTGCTTTACCAGTTTTAGGTTTCTGTCTCCTTCTGTCTTCCTCTGCTGAGACTCATGAAGGCGGGGTATATCATTAACTAACAGTGACATCTTTCTTTTTCTGCCATGTTGACTGGCATCTATATACTTACCTAAACCACACAACTTCATTCATGTTCTCTGTGCTGTGGTAAATAATGACACATGAGATTCATGTTGAAATTCACATTTCAAAGGATTTATTCTCAAAGTAAAGACTTTTCAGAAGAAGGTTAGACTTGAGCTGAAAAGTCAGTTTCACTGAGCAAATGTCTTTCACAATTGAAAATTAAACTACACTCTGTACACAAGCTTGTCAAAGGACTTATGGGATCAATCAGTCCTCAACTACCTGGCCAGACAAGCACAAATCTGAAAATTCTTATAATATATAATAATAACAGTGAGCACACAACACCATTGTTTTTATTTGTGTGTATATATAGTACAGGTCAAAGTTTGGACACACCTATTCATAGAAGGGGTTTTCTTTATTTTACTATTTCCCACATTTAATAATACCAAAAAAATGTTAAACAAATCAAAACAAATCAAAATCTTATATTTTAGATTCTTCAAAGCAGCAATATTTTTAAAAAATGTTTTTGGAAAGAAATTCATACATAGGCATAACTTCACTATTTATATTTGTCTAGGAAACAAATTTCAAGCATTTAACCATGAGGCTTTAGATCAAAATGTCTTTGAATGCATGTTTGCCATTATCTTAATCAGGTGTCTCCAACCTTTTGACTGGTACTGTATATACATACACATACACATATACATATACATACATATATACAGATGATATATACAGTATATGTATATGGCATGTATAATAACTATTATTCAAAACCAAAATTTATGTTTTAATTGAATCAAATGTGCTGTGTAATGTTAACCTGTATGAATTATCTGTTCCCAAGCATCTGGAAGGATACAACCTCAATGAAGATATCAGACTCCCACACTAAAATGTATTGATTCAAATCATGCCTTTAAACAGTTACATTCTTCAAATAATAATACATCAGGAGGTTTACGGGTGTATGAAAAATATATATCTGGTAGCAAATGTATAAACCTTTGTTATGGGAGGTGCTACACAGTGGTGTCACACAGGATATATGAATCGTGCAGCGTGGACTGTAACAACAAATTTGCCCGCAAATTTGATTACACCTGTGAGTCCCAGGGGCGTGGTTGCAAGGCAATGACTAATGACTAATGCAAGACTGTCACATGCAGTGCCCTCTGGGGCATGAGTGTGTGCGCTCTGTCCCAATTACAGACCTCCTAGGGAGAAGCACCAGCACAGAGGCACCTGGTAAACAGTCTGTGGTATCACCTCCACTGAAAACATGGCATTAAAACAGGCCAATTGCGCTAGAGCACGAAGACTTATCATACAAGAGCACATGCCTGGAATCTGCATGCATCTCCAACTGACTGCTGTAATGTATCACAGCAGTTACCCCCATTTGGCAGGAATGTCTCTGAAGAGAACTCTATAACATTGCTCTGCTTCACACATCCTTCATTTCCACACATTTCAAAAAGGCATCCATCAAAAAAAAAATGCAACCGATAAAAATGTTAGAGTGTTTCAGGAAACTGGATGAGCATTTGGGCCTGAGTCCTGCAAGCTCTCCTGAGACTCAAAGGCAGGGTTGTCTCTGCTGTGAAGGGACACCGCTGAGCACTCCTGCAGGCCTGACGTGCCGATGCTGGAGAGATCCGGCGACGGAGAGACCTTGGGACTGGCTGGAAACCTGTAGGACAGGAACATCAGACCGCTGCCAATCAGCAGGATGGAGGCGGTGATCCCCACCCCGATCCCCGCCCCCGCTTCCTGCCTCACGGGGGCGTCGGGCATGTGAAAGTGGGCGGGGAAGCTTATGCTGTGATTGGCCACCACAGAGTTGAGGTTCCAGGAGAGGGGCAGGAGGGAGCAGCCCCCCGCCAGCATGCTCAGGGCACCCGCCAGCGAGAAGGCCGTCCTGATCGGCTGGCGCTCCTCCAGGCCGAAGTACACACAGCGGAGGCCGTACACGGCGCTGGCGTTCCCGCCCAAGCCCGCCACCAGCGCCAGCATCATCAGCACCTGGGCCGTGGGGATCTCCGGGGGCGCGAACGAGTCCAGCAGCCCCATGGCCTGGCAGAACATGTCCTGGCTGTCAGAGGTGAGGAGCACCCGGCTGTAGAAGCACGTCCTCCAAATGCCCACCCAGGCCACGCCCGAGGTGATGACCGTCACGTCCAGCACATGCCACACCCTCCACTGCACCAGGCCCAGGGCCACCGCCGTGAGGATCCAGCCCACGCATCCCACCCACAGGCCCACCAGCTGCAGGTGAGCTGAGTGAGCCAGGTACGGCATGCCGCCCCACGTCCCCCTCCCTAAGCGTCCAGGTGAGCCCTCCTCCCTGGTGAGGAACGCATCTTTGGCTGGGGCCCGCGTGGAGCTGCCTCTACACAGCCTGGGAGCTGCTGTCTGTACGATCGCCTCTCTGGAAGCGCTCAGGATTCACAGAGTCCCGCACAAGTCACGTCTCCCTTTTAACTCATGCCGCCCCGTCTCCAGGAGACCTGGCAAACAAAGCACCTGGGTCCCTGTGAGAGGGAGGGAAGAGGGTGAGAGCGGCAGACACAAAACAGCTAAACACAATGTGCTGCGGATAAGAAGCCCAGAAACAATACCCGAATGACTTACAGCTTATAGCGCAACACCCTGGCGACACAGAAAAACAAACAAGAACCTGTGCACCTAGGGCCTGAGACCATCCGAGGTGAGAACCAGACAGTGGCATACAATCCAGTATCCAAATGCGAGATCATAAACATTAAGAGCAGAGTAAAGCAAAGGAGTGTCCTATCTTCACCTGTCTGTGGGAGCAGACAGGCTTCTGAAAATCCCTCTTTTCCTATGGAATCAGTGTCATTCCTGGCACCCTGGTGCCTATGTAAGCTGAGCAGCTCTAAGATACCGCTGCGGCCCATAGTTTGACAGGTTAGAACAGACATGGGTTGACATCTACGATGAAGGCACTGTAATTTGCATGTGCTTATCTTGTGTATTATAGATAAAGGCAGCATTAAGGGTTTATAGTCTGTTAATTTGTTTGGATATCAGTGTGATTGTGTATAATAAATGTTAACAAACCAGCTTTGTAAAGGTCATACACTAAGAGAATGCTTGGTTATGTTCACCATTTCAAAACCCTTCTAAAAACACTGGTATGCTGTAGAATTGCTCTCAAAATCTATTTTGTGTCTCTAAAAAAAACCAAAAAAAAACGCCTCACGTTTTTTTTTATTTTGTGAAGCACATTGTGATGTACTGCTGGAAAGATACTATACAAATAAAGATCATTTTTATTGTGATTATTTCAGATGACATTAAAAATAATGTGCTGTAAGGCAAAACTGGCCAAAATATACACTAACGAAGATAACTTATGTGACCGCTGTAAAATGACCAAAGGAGATTTAACACACATGTTCTGGACATATTCTAAGATAAGCGAGTTCTGGACATCAAGATTTGAGATTTTGAATGAGGCTTTTGGCTTGGATCTACAACCCAGCCCTGCAACAGCTATTTTTGGGGTACAAGGAGGAGATTTTGTAATGCCCAGTAGTAAGGAAAATGTTATTGCTTTTGCAACCCTCATAGCACGTCGCAGACTACTCATGGAATGGAAATCAGTAACCCCACCAAAAGCATCTGTATGGCTTTCTGACCTAATGATGTTTTTAAAGCTGGAAAAGATCAAATATTTTCTCAAGGGATCCACCAAAAAATTCTATAAAACCTGGGATCCTCTACTGACCTACTTTGACAAACTAACAACGCTTCCTTCATAGTAGTAGATAGCGCATAGTAAAGCGAAACTGTAAAACGACACAGTCATTCACCATGAGCAATGTTTTTTTTTTTTTTTTTTTTTTTAATGTAATTATTTATTTATTTTTATTTATTTTTGTTACTTTAATTTTACTTTAATTATTTATTTATTTCATTTTCTCAGTTTTTGTGTTTTGAAGGAAATGTCTTTCTTGGCATAAATGTTTGTTGTGGGTGGGATAGAAGTTAATAGGTAACTACTTGAATTGTAAAATTTATACATGTTGTAGTACACATTGTGAAAGAACCTTCTATAAAATAATAAAAATACATGTTAAAAAAAAAAAAATAGTGTCCTGCCCCCAAAACAAATATACACGTAGCCCAAGTTTCCTTGAAAACTCATCATTAGCTGATCAGGAACAGAAATCCATTTTTCATAAAAAGGCTGAATAACTGTGGTCTTAGGTCAAATATCCAAAAGGTATTCATACCGTGTAAATGCCTGTATATTTTAATATATTTACATATATAAAACAGAATATAAATATTCAATATTCATCATATGACGATTGGTGGTTTGGGAATAGCAGGACACATAATAGCTGTGTTTCCTGGTCTCAACGAAATGCAACACAGACCCACATAAGCTTCTAATCTATTCTCTTGTTTATGAAAATTTACCTTAATTTTGAATACCTAAATCTAGCTTTCATCTAGTAACTTCTATTAATCTATTACAAATTCACAACATGTGGTGATATGGTCCCAAAGAAGGCTTAAAGCTTCTATGACAAATTGTTTTGCACTTATTTACCAAATACTAATTATGCTCAGTGCCATTGTTTTCCTAGTAGTCAGGTTAGGTTAGTATCCCTAGTAAAGATAATCAGTCTTTAATCCAATGCCACAAACAGCCCTACCATCCAAAGACTTTGCATCTGATGCAGCAAGAATTTCCATACATGTACTTAGAGCCTGAGATCAATACCTCCATTGCAATGAGTCCAAGGTGCACACAGGGTGTAGAACAGTGTGGCACACCTCACCCTCGCATTCCCAGAATGAATATAATGTCCAGACAACACCCTGATGCCAGTGGCACTTGTTTCAAAATATATATCTAAAAAACAAAAACACTGACAACAGTGTTTGAAATGAACGGAAGTGAACACTACTTACTCGGATTACTGGTCCTATTCATAGGGCACAAAAAGCCAAGGCAATTAGCCATATATAGTTATTTCACATATGAAGAAGATGCTAACACTGAATGGCTATTTCATGTGCGAGAAAGACGCTAAGATAGAATGGCTATTTCACACGCAAAGTGTGAAATATGCTGCTGCTTTCCTTCCAGCTTTCATGAGTGGGTTTGACTGTTTAAACGCTCAAAGCTGTAGCATTTAAATGCTGTCAAAACTCTGCCATGTGTAAAGTACTTTAATCACAGACACAATTGTAATGCAACATGTCGGTAATACCAGAACACCTGTGCTAGGAAGTGCTGCTTCTTTCTAAATGGAGGAAGCAGTGCTGTGTGATCATTCCCCAGCAGGCTGTGGTACCCTTGGGCAAGGTACTTAACCAGAAAACTTCAGTAAACACCCAGCTTTATAAACATAAAGCGTATTATAACATGAAAGATATTAAACTACGTAAGGTGCACTGGATTACAGCATCTTCCAAGCTGCTGTAATGTAGCGTATATATACGCAGTTTGACTACAATGTGTTTTGTCCTAAGTTGAATAATGAATTTTAATTAAATTGGATCATGTTTTCTTGAACTCTTAATTCTTATTCAACGTTTTTCATAATTTCAGCAACTGAAACAAAACTAATATTTATTTAATTTAATGTGTTGCTTGATGTTAAAGACAAAGCAAATTGCACATACTGTAGACAGAACAGATCCCCCAGCTGTGCTCTGCTATATTATTGCAAAATGAACAAAACATTATGTATGATTTAAAAACACCTAGCAACTGCTTTTCACATGCAAATGTGACAAGTCACATATTTAAAAACTGCTCTATCAGTTTTGGATCAGGAAATCTATAGGCAGAGGAACTACATGATTAAGGTCACAGAGACAAAGGCTGAAGACCTCCCAGACAATGCCACTGGTAAACATGTGCTCCAAATGCATCTCCATTCCATATAGAATGCATAAACACCAGACGCTATTACTTCCATTACTCATTCAACAACTTATAGACAGATCATATGTGAGGATAAACCATTGTTAATACACTGTACAGCTGTACAACACACTGTACATTTACCTGCTGTTCTGCTGATGAGTCTGCTCCCGACCGCTCTCCCAGGGCATCACCAGACAGCCATGGAAATGCCACTCACACACTCCCCATCCCTCATTCTCACTGCTCCAACACAAGACAAGGGAGCCACTTCCTAGTCCCAGCTATCTACAAAGTAAATATAGTCATGACTATGTCTTAGTTTAATGATTGACTAAACGTATAAACTCACGCCTGGATTGGCTGTTACACACACACGGAACTATTTACACACAACTTCCTTATTCTACATTTTGCTTTGTCATTACAGTAACAGCAAACTGCAATTAACCCCTACTGCAATGAGGGAAGGAGCTGACCTTCATCATGGAGCAAACATAAAGAGCGTGGACTTTAGCGCCTCCATCAAACTTGTAGTTAAAGAAAGGACGATTTCTCAGAGACCCTGCATAGGCCTTCTGACTTTGGAGAGATGGTGAGTGGTCAGTGAGAGTGACCATGTAAGACAGTGAGACGTCCATGTGTATGACCGTGTGAGATGGTCAGTGATCAGTGAGTGTGACCATGTAAGATAGTGAGAGGTCCATGTGTATGACCGTGTGAGATGGTCAGTGATCAGTGAGTGTGACTATGTAAGATAGTGATGTGGGGATCATGAGTGTTCTTCCTAGAGCAGCTGCATGGCAGAAGCACAGGTCTGCCATCTTTGGAGCGACTGAGAACAGAGCTTAAGGTAACAAACGTGCTCCTACCCAAACGCATTCACACTCCCGCCCTGTTCCAGACACATCCACACCCCCACGCTGCTCCAGGCACTGGTGGGGAAGCATCTCTGGTTAGTGCTGCAATAGGTGAACAGGCTTTGACACATCAGGAGCTTGACAACCCCTGTCTAATTGGTGGGTTGAACAGTTTTGAGTTAATTATCTGAAGCAACAGAGAAAACAAGTTCATGTGACCCTGGCCGCTGGTTCCCTTTCCAGCTCATCCAGTCCCATCATTCTCACTAAGCTCAACACCTGCCTCAGAAATTATCCTTGTACACAGAAGGCTGCAGGTTTTAGACCCAAAAGGCCCAGTGACATTCTTACCCTCCACTGTTTGTATGTGGATTCAGCCGTATACATGGAAGATGTTCAGAAAATTCTGGGTAAACAATTAAGTAATGGCTTATAACAACAACCGTGAGGAGCAATAAAATGGTTTCTTTGTAAAAACAGAAGAATGCTCCACTGCTTGTGCTCCTGTACTCCTCATTTCCTGTTCTTTGTGTCTCCTCACTTCCTTTGTGACGCCCATCAAGGAGAGGAGGAAGAGATGCGAGGAGAAAAGCAGGAAGTACCTGACCCAGTGAATAGGAGGTATCCAGTGAGGGAAATGGAACGTGCTTGTGCAATTTAACTCCAATTCCATTATGACATTTCCCTCCCTCTTCATTCTAGGTGTGTTTTCATGGAATATATGGAATGGGTTGATTTGACTATTTCGCTAGCAATAGGTTTTATCCATAAAATGAAATTTTGCCTAAAAGCCAATTTACATTTTAAGGAAAATTGAAAATAATACATCACCTCTTTACAAACTATCCATAAGTGAAAAGTCCAGTGAAAAATCCATAAGATGCTTGCAACCGTCGTCAAAATATAATTTATTTGCACTGTGACTTATCATTTTATTCTGGCTGCTGTTGTACACATTGTTTTGTAGTGACAGCAGGGGAGAGGTGTGCATTCACCATGCACCATGTCGCCATGGTAATACTCGAACTAGTTTCTGTGGTGCTGGGAGTCTGAAGCTATCACTCACACTGTCAAGCCCCTTTAAGTGAGGAGGACCACTTTCAGGTGGTAGTTATCTGCTGCAAATGTCTGCAATCTGGCAGAAATGTTACCTTCAAAAAAATAGATCAGACACAGAAACACAGAAAAAAATGCAAATGGAATGGAACCAGCCCCATATTTTCATTGCATTATTATTTTATATTTCATGTGAGCCTTATTCATTCTCTTGGATTATCTCCATAAATAATATCAATCATTACAGATACATCAACTAATACTAAACGACAGAATGTAATACAAGGTTAAGATATTTAAAAGCATTAGAAAGGAATGGCATATTGTTTACTTTGCTAACCGCGAGTAAAATACTCTGTAAAAGAACTGTACTTATCCAAAGGGCTGCAGTAAGTTACAAAAACTGACATTTACATTTTTTATGTAACAGCAGGCTATCTAGCAATATGAAAATGCATAATGTTACAATGTCTGGGTGGCTGTTAACCCTGGCACAAGTATAGGGTTTATTGGGTTTATTACATATCTGAGTGCAGTACATCCACTGTAACATGTGAGTTACTCCCTGTCAGGTAGGGTGACCATACGTCCTCTTTTTCCCAGACATGTCCTCGTTTTGGGACCTAAAACATGCGTCTCTAAACGAGGACGTGTCCGGGAAAAAGAGGACGTATGGTCACCCTACTGTCAGGTGCCCCTTCAAAGTCTCTGTGAGGCACCAAAACAGCCACCAAAGAATCAATGAAGAGTTACCGCCACAAGTCTGCCTTGACAGCTGCCCTCTGCTCCCCTCTAGTGGTGGGGAAATCCCACTGCAGCGAGCACTCTGAGCGTTCTTAGGAGGGCATGCTCTGCTCCTGGGGCAGGCTGTCCATCAGGCTCTTCAGCTGCTCCTCTCCCAGTCTGATCTTGTCGTCCAGCTTGCGCCGCTCAACGATGAGTGCAGACTTCATCCTGATGAAGTGCTGATAGTCGGCCATTTGCTCCTCGCTCAGGTAGCTGGCCAGGATATCGTAGACCACACGCTCCCGCCGGTCCAGGTTCTCCTTCAGCTCCTCGGCATCCTCGCGCTGACGAATCAGCAGCTTCCGTTTCTCCATCAGCGTACGCTGCAGAGAGAGAGAGAGAGAGTGAGAGAGTGAGAGAGAGAGACATTTCAGACAACAGCCAATGGAGGTCATGGACACCTTCTCCTGCTGCTGTCTTAACTTTACCCATCAACATAAGGGCAGAACATGGTTATCTTTACAAAATGATTAGACTATTTTAGACTATTTTATATCGCAGCTGGCTGCCCTCTCTGAAGATGTAAGAAAGCATGTTTCAACAGGTCAGAGAGGCAGATCATACAGAGGAATGCAGGGATGTGAGCTGAAATTATCTCATAAAATACAGACGGAACACAAGGGCACTATAATACAGGCATTCAGGCCCTGCAGTGTTTAAGAGTGCTTCCTCAGCATCTCCAACACAGCAGGGGGTTATCGTTGTCTTTTATCACAACAGTGCTGGCAATGAGTGTACAACATCTGGGCAAATTCAGATCAGACTCCAAAAAACTGTCAAAATAACATCCAAGATTCAAATAATGCTGAGATCATGCACTCACTTGAAAGTGCACTATGGCTATGGCTATATCTAGCCATGGCTCTATCTATACCTATGGCTAATATTGACACATTCATGTAATTCTGTTTGGACAGGTGTGCGCTCTCTCGTGCATGACCACACCTGTATTCTGCGCCACCCACCCATGTAGCCTCACCTTTTCCTCGGGGGTGGTGCCCTCCTCCGGGGTGTTCAGGGCACTCTCCACCCGGGCCAGCCGGCCAGACAGGGACAGAAGAAGGCTCACCACCTTGTCCAGGTCCCCAATGAACCTGTGGAACTTATCCAGCTCGTTGGGCCTGCACACCTGCTGAAGGGTGGCCTCCACCTTGTCCCCGAGGGCGTTGTTCTCCTGGACGTCCTCCAGCAGGCTGTCACGCGCCTCCCGCAGAATCTGCAGCTTCCTGCTCAGGCTGTCAATCAGCTCGTGCTGCTAGGGGCAACATAGGCAGGGTTAAGGAGAGGTAACCACACGCCCTGGCAGTGGCGGGCAGCAATGGGCCCATAGTGTGAGTTTCTGGGCCAGAGAAACAAGAATCATGCCATGAGTGTGGCACTGTGGATCATGAACGTGATCGTGTGAGATGGCAAGAGGTCTGCCAGGTGACCGTGTGAGATGGCGAGCGATTTGTGAGTGTGACCATGTGAGATGGCAAACGGTTTGTGAGTGTGACCGTGTGAGGTGGCGAGCGGTTTGTGAGTGTGACCGTGTGAGATGGTGAGCGGTTTGTTAGTGTGACCGTGTGAGGTGGCGAGCGGTTTGTGAGTGTGACTGTGTGAAATGGCGAGCGGTTTGTGAATGTGACCGTGTGAGATGGTGAGCGGTTTGTGAATGTGACCGTTTCAGATGGCAAGATGTCTGTTACGTGACCGTGTGAGATGGCAAGAGGTTTGTGAGTGTGAGCATGTGAGATGGTGAGAGATTTGTGAGTGTGACCGTGTGAGATGGTGAGCGGTTTGTGAGCGGTTTGTTAGTTTGACTGTGTGATATGGTGAGTGGTGAGACGGTGAGGGGCCCATGAGTGTTGAAGAGTTCACCTTCTTGTTGGCCAGGTCAATGTCCAGCTCATCCTCGGAGTTGCGCTCCTTGACCTGCTCTGGCAGCTCCGCCTTTGGCACTGAGGTGTCTGACTCAGCCAGGCTGTTCTCTTCACGCCTGGAGCAGACACAGAAATCACTGCACACACACTGTCCATACACACTATGCACAAACTACACGCACACACTGAGCACTGACTACACACACACTATGAACTAACTACACACACACACACACACACAATGTACTAACCACTTCTGCACTTCAGATGCGGTAGAACAAATTTAACTGTGTATCCACTACATTGGGGAATAACTATATTCAGCCTAAATTCACTGGGGAGTAAAGACTCCAGAGTGATTCAAACAGGAGCTATGTAGTGTTCTGAGCCTCCATACAAGAATCACGCACACACACGGCATGATCCTCCATCAGCTTTGAACACATGAGGGAGATTACAGCACGGACAGTGCTGTCATTAAATCACTGGGCTGAAAATGAGCATATTCATCTGGTAGTACAGTCAATCAGTGTGTGAGACAGCTAAGGAGCCTAATGGCTGGCATCCTTCAGGCTCAGCAGAATCACACAAACCTTATGAAGGTAAGCTGCCCTACCTGCAGGGGGCGGCATGGTGCAGGGAGGCCGGTGGCTTGTCAGTTAGTCTCTGGGGGGTGAACTGAGGGGAGGGCAAGCAGGATTCAGTTTGGGGGGGCACGGGGACAGGTCTTGTGCCCTGTGGAAACTCTCCCCGCAGGGAGGCGGTGGAGTCAGGTGTGGACATGGACTCCAGAGAGTCGCTCAGGGCGGTTGTGGGTTTGGGTGGGCGGGGCCTCAAGGGCACGGGGGCCTTCTTGCATGGAGTGGAGAACTGCCCAGGTTCCGTATCATGGGATTGGTCAGCAGGGTATGGTGGCAGAGCCTCTGGGTTCTGGGGGAAGGGTCTGTTGTGGTGCTGGGGATGTCCCTGATTGGCAGGGAGGGAGTTGACCGGGTGTCCTTGGGGGGGCTGTAGGGGAGCCTCGGGGCAGCAGTCGAACTGCGCTGGTCTGTCTCTGTCCCCGCACATGCCGGTTGTCCAGTCAGACACCCTGGAACACAGAGAGAGTGTCACACTCCAAACAACACACGCTGAGGGGGTCAAAACCCTTGGCTATTATGGCTGCTAAAAATTTAATGCTAGGGATGAGAATCCACTGCAGCTGTGAGGAGTTGATCTGAGCTCCCCCACTGCAGAGATCCCACCCACCTGCTTAGAAACAGCCAGGAATCATCAACCTTTGCTGCTGAAGGATTTTACAACCCCTTCTGTTACAATTTTAACTCCTTGCTGTCTGGATTTCTCCATTTATGAGCAGCAGTGAGGAAACAAGACATTTATTGTGTGACTTCTAGGGTTAGGGCTACGGCTAGGGCTAGGGTTAGGGTTAGGGTTAGGATCAGGGCTAGGTTTAGGGTTAGGGTTAGGGCTAAGGTTGGGGCTAGGATTAGATTTACGGCTAGAGCTAGGGTTAGGGTTCTGTGTCCTGAGCGTTGAGAGAAAAGCAGCTTACAGAGAATACAGAGGGTAAGGCAGGCCCTCTCACCTGCCAGACCCTCTTACCTGGTAATACTTCTCACCTGGCAGAACTCTCTTGTCCAGCTGGATAGTACTCTGGGTGGGAACCATCTTGGGTCCTCTCCACAACAGGGTTGTTCTAAAGAAAACAGGCACACATACAAGCAAAAATGCATGCGCACACACACACACACACACACACACACACACACACACACACACACACACACACACACACACACACGCACTTCTTAAGTTACAGGCTGAAGTAATGACCACTGCCATGTTGGTGTTTCAGGTGCCACAGGGTGTTTCACAGCTTTGCCTTCTGAGCTGAAGTGCAGGGTGTCATGCGTCTGCTACAGTATCATCTCTCTCACTTGTTTCACTTTGCCTATGGGAGTATTGGTGAGTGGGGACCTGAGGTTATGTCTGAGGTTATCACTGTTCCTTTGTTTTCTGATTATGCATTCATCCTGCCTGACTAAACATGGTGAGAGCAAAAAAGAAGGTATGATCTGCGCCTCTTCTGCCAATATTTCAAATATATATTTTAGCTTATCCACTTCCTAGCTAGCTTGCTGACCAGATAATGACATTATAAACTATGATGAAACTGGTACGTAGTTAGCTAGCTAACTCACATTAGTACTGTGAAATGAGACTTATGTCAGGTACAGTGAATAGCGGATGTCTGAAGACCAGCATGCCTGAAGCTTTCAGGCTGTCATTATAAAAAAGTATTTGTTCTTAATTGACCTGCCTGGTTAAGTAATCATCTCAAAAGATGAGGAGACTCCTGAATTTCCACCATAACACACCACTGGGTTCTATCCTGATTGTGTTTACAAACTGATTTCCTCTTCTGATGGATTCGCCCTGATGTAATGAGTACTGACTCTGACTAACCTGTCCAAAGGAATCAGCTGAGGGTGGCGAGCGCGGTCTTCCATACATGTATGAGGGTCTATTCCTCTCCTCTGTGTAGGGGTCAAGGATGCTGTCAGCAGAGTGATATTTCCCAGAGGCCCTTGCTTCCAGGGGCCTCCTCTGGACGTTCCATGTGGCCTCATGCTCTGCGAAGGTGCCCAGGCGCTGGTGCTCGAGGAAGGCCTCTATGTCTCCATGGCTGAGGCTGCCCTGACTGTCCTCCAGGAGCTGTCCAGTGGAGGCTGCCCTGGCCGGGCCCCAGCCCTCGTCACTCTGCCCTAAACGGGGCTTCCCCTCACGCCTGCCCGGCCAGTGCTGATCAGGATGGCTCAGACTGGGATGAGCAGTCAGAAAAGTGGATTTAGCGGTTGATTCAAAGGAGGTGGGACCGTGGGAAGAGGAGTCTGCAGCCTGCGGGTGGGGCAGAGCCTCCTCCACCCCCACCTTGTGGATGCTGTCCGGCACTGAGAGAGAGCGCGCTTTCTTCTCCGAGGGGAAGCGTTTACGGCCTCCTACACGGGTCACCTGGCTGCTGGAATGTCCAGGATTTCTCTGTGGAGCATCAGAGAGCCCTGGAAAGGGGGTGATATCATTCTGCAGCGAGGAGGAGGGTGGGGCAGAAGGCAGGTAGCTGGGTGGGGCTTGGCTCCTGAGATGCTCCGGCTGTACAGGCTGCAGATCCCGCCTCTGGAATGACGTATTGTTAAGGACGCGTGCCTGTGCCTCCTTCAGGTGGTCCTTGTAGGTGGTGGAGGTGGTGTCTGGGTTCTCCTCAGCCCCGCCCGGGCCGGTCAGGGCTGCCGCACTCCGGCTCTTCTGCAGCCGAGCTCTCCTGTTCTGGATCTCACTGCGGAGGATGGTGGCAAAGCGGTCGCTGCCCTTTACGTGTTTGCCGGTCAGGGGATTCAGGGGTTCCCTGGGCTGATTGACTAGACTCGTCAGGTCCTGGGACAGAGGGCGGAGACCTTCCCTGGGCTGGTTGACTAGACTCATGAGGTCCTGGGAGAGAGGGCGGAGACGTTCCCTGTGCTGATTGGCTAGACTCGTGAGGTCCTGGGAGAGAGGGCGGAGACGTTCCCCGGGCTGGTCAGCTAGGCTTGTGATGTCCCGGGACAGAGTATATAGCAAGGGGGTCCTGGGGGACATTCTATGGTCCTCTTGGGACAGCCAGGGCTCCTGTGACTGGTCTCTGGGCTGGACACCCTTCCCAGCAGGGTTGTCAAAGTAATGATGTTCTGTGCTGTATGCATTATCCCTGTAGTGGCTGCTGTGGTCCTCTGTGTGGGGTCTGGCTGGGGGCTGTTCTTCTCTGCAAAGGCCCCTGCTGTCATTGCCATCAGGGAGAGGCTGGGGATACTTGTTCTTCTGAGGGACGTGCCACACCGGTCCAGTGGACCTACCCGTGGAGGCACTGAAGTGCCTGGAGCCTGGCTGCTCCTCGGCTCTGAGGCTCTCCCACCCACCGGCCTCTGCTGGCTGCTGCAGGAGGTTCTGCCCGTGGCGCCCGTCCCATGGGCCCACCTTCGACAGCATGTTCTCTGTGGAGGTTGCGTTGCTGCGAGACAGGGTGTGGTCTGGCGTGCCGGAGCTGGTGGAGAAGGAGCTGTAGGCAGAGTCTCGCTTGCCTTCACTGAAATGGTCCATGATGGTGCCTCCAGGAGAGAGGTGTGTCAGAGGGTGGTCTAGACTGTCCATGCTGCCCAGCGAGCTGAGCTGGTCTGACACTCGACGCAGGTTAGCCTGGTCCCAGTTGCTGGAGAGGTCATATATGGATGAACTACAAATCATTAAGACAAGGAGTTTGTTTTCTTCCTTATGGAATGCAACTTTATTAGAAATACAACCAAAACCCTTTCATTTTTAACAGTTTTAAAAATGATCTTTAAAAAACATTGTTTAACAGCACAGCATGTACTGTGTCAGTGTTACTACAGAAACAGCCTGTGCAGTACAACAGAGTGAGTGTGTTTAGTGGGGAGAGGGCTGAGAGTGTGTTTAGTGGGGAGAGAGCTGTGAGTGTGTTTAGTGGGGAGAGGACTGTGCTTGTTTAGAGGGGAGTGCAGTGAGAGTTGCGGGTAGTTATAAGGTGTACAGTAGAAGAAGCCCAGTGCTCCTGAGGGATCACAGACAGCTCACCTTGCGTCATAGCTACTCTGCAAAGCAGATGTGGGTGCTGCAAGTGTTTTGGCAGCTTCAGATTGACCCTCTGTGATCTTGTCAGAGTGCCTGGAGTGAGGCCTTTTTGGAGAATCATTCCTCCTGGAGAACAGAGGGACACAGAGCGCTGGATTAGAACCAAAGGGGCATGGAAGGCGATGTACTTCAACTCCTCCAATACACTGTTCTGTCAAACAGAATCACAGGCTCCTTGTAGGTGGTGAAGAAACAGCCATCAAAGGATGATATTACTTACCATATTTATGCTCCAGCACCAACACAGCCTCATTTTTAGCCACTTGTTAAACAATTATCCCAGTGCAGTAACTCAATTATCTCGATCACTTCATTACCACAGAAAAGTACATAAGCATGAAGACTGACAGTGACATTGAAATCCATTTACACTATCACATGCTGGAGTCAGTCTTATCTTTTTACCAATGCAGACAATGATGCAATAAAATATTTAGCAGGAATATATATACATAACTGTTTCTATGTTTGCATTACATTACATTATATGCATCTAGCAGGCACTCTTATCCAGAGCAACTTACATCAGTTACAGACAAAACAAACTTGGGGTCCAAAAACATTACATTACTGGCATTAAGCAGACGCTCTTACCCAGACTGACTTACATCAGTGTGGGTTAAGTACCTTGCCCAAGGGTACAGCAGGGGTGCCCCACCAAGGAATTGAACCAGCAACCTTTCGGTTGAGTCCTGCTCTTTAACCACTGTGCTACACTGCCACCTGTTTGATGTGTGGGAGTGAGTGCAATAAAATATTAACCTGCACTAGCATATAATAAGCAGGAGGCACATGTGAAATCAATACATAAATGGGTCATGAGAATGTCACCTTTCCACGTCCCATTCACTAAAAGAAAGCCCAGTGTTCTAGATATTGTGATTACATTTCATCATTGTCATTTGGCTTACCATCTCTTCTGTCATGGGTTGACGTTACTGTGTGAAATATAATCGTAGGGGTGGGTTATTACTCTATGCAGTGAAACTGTTGTGACAATGACCGGTGTTAATTTCTCAGATCCTCAAGTTTTCGTAGGTTTCGTGGATCCTGACATTCTGGCAACAAACCTTGAAGGATGCCATTGTACACCTTGAAAATGTCATTTGCACTGTCTGACAACCGCGGTCAAGGTTCCAAAATCAATTCAAACACATTTATACATTTCACAATGCCTTCTGGCACTGAAGAGTGATTCGTGGAGTTTTCGTATACTGTATCTAAATAACTCAAAATCAGCATCAACGAAACATCCTTGCATGACAAAAAATAATGATGTTTTACACCTGTTGATTTATCAGGGACTACACGGAAGCTGCCATATGCTTTGATCAGCTCCATGGCAGATACACCTTGTCAGGCTTACTGGACCATGGAATTTTCATGCCGATTAATACAGGCTTGTTTAAGAATGCACATCACTTTGACTGATCCATTTTTTCAAGGGGAATATTTAAACAGAAGAATGGATCTGTCAAATCGTGAATGACATCCTTCTTTTCCCCTCTCTCGCATGCTTCAATCAGGGACTTTGCTTTCTAAATTCCAGCCTGTTATTCTCGTTTGCGTGCGACATGTCAATTTCTCATTCTGCACCAATGAATTCTGAATAATTTCAATTCTATTGCTTTTGTTTTAGTTGAATACTACATTAAACAAGATGGGAAAGGGAGCCTCTAACGTTTCCTTAAACGTGGTGAAATCTGTATAATCTGAAGTTAAGCCCACTGTTTTTAACATACTGGAGTTAGATATTCATCTCATCATAGCTCTAATGTACAGCTACCTCAAACAATGCAGCTGTCAGCTTCACTTGAGTACAAGTGAGCACTTGAGTGTTGCTTCTCTCATTGAGATTCGTGCCCTGTACGTGAACTCCATATAACAGGAAACATATTATTCATCTCATCGCCTACATCTCAACTGTGCCTCATAAA
The DNA here is from genome assembly GCF_013368585.1 of Megalops cyprinoides. Taxonomy (NCBI): domain Eukaryota; kingdom Metazoa; phylum Chordata; class Actinopteri; order Elopiformes; family Megalopidae; genus Megalops; species Megalops cyprinoides. The sequence goes on from NC_050593.1 coordinate 10,091,301, forward strand.
TGACAGTTCCAGTGCTTATGAGTGAGTTTTCTCTGTTCCAAGCTTTATGAACTCTGGCCCAGGGGCGCTCAGTATATGCCATGTTTTAATATAGTATACGATTTTATTTAATCTTTAACCCAGACTTAATTGAGCTTTGTTCAATTAGCCCTTACCATAATAATTAACTGAACACTAGGTGAAGCCCAATAAATTGTTTTTATTTGTGAACAAATCTATGAAATTTAACATGTGCTAATAATTTGAGGAATAAATAAAAACTATATTGAGAAATATTTTTATCAGCAAACACACACTACAAATTTTTTTGACAGAGAACGTATAGGCAGAGATGTTCAAATCACCAATCATTACCACTGAAACATGACTAAGTGAGCCCATCTGAAACTACAGGTAGCATACACTGAGCAATGACAGGCCAGACATGCTGAGCTGTCCTATTATAAATGCCTCGCATGTTTAGAGGTTGTGAACAAGACACTGAGATAACGACACTTTTAGCCATCAGCTACTTAAAACAGGAAGACAAAACAAACTTGGGGTCCAAAAACATTACATTACTGGCATTAAGCAGACGCTCTTACCCAGAGTGACTTACATCAGTTACAATGTTATCCATTTATACAGCTGGATATTAGCTGAGGCAATTGGGGGGTAAGTACCTTGCCCAAGGGTACAACAGCAGTGCCCCAGCGGGGAATCAAACCGGCAATCTTTTGGTCACAAGTCCTGCTTCTTAACCACCATGCTACACTACCACCCTGGAACAAGAACAAGGGTCCAAAAGGTGATGTATATTATGAAACAGTGATAAAATCTACTGCGTGCATGTAGCTACAATATGTGTGATACAGTGGCAGATCAGCAGTGTCAGTGCACCCTCTACTGTCCAGCAAGAGAAGTATACTTTACATTACACTACTTGAGAGTTTTTCTGCAGATGTGCCAGCATAACGGATATGAAACTGTACATTTACAAATGAAAAGGTGGTCAGGGTGGTCAGCTACAGAAATATGGCTTCAGGGCTACAGAGTGTTTAAGAGCGATAGCATGGGGTACTGGCTTAGTGGCCTTTCAACCTCCTTACAGTAGATCAGCAACTCCATTCCCTATCGCCCCCTCAGAGTTTCCAACACTGTCACTGAACCCTGGATCTCTCCACAATCACAGGGGGTTTGAGCACGGCACAGAATACCACTGACACACTTTACACAGACACCCCAAACCCTGATCACCTGAAATCTCATTTCAAAAAGACATTTTACACCAACAATGAATTCAGTGAATACGATGTGGACCATTCTTCTTTTAATGGCAAACTCCAATCAGACAGCAAAAACATAAACCCATATGTAGTCACTCCGAACCTGTTCTGTGTTTCCCTCCCTCTGAAGAGCCACACATTGATCAGAGACCCATTGTAGGACGATGTCAACTTTCCATTCAGTGGAAATAAATTCTAAGCATATTCAAGGGGAATTTCTTGTATATTCAGGCCTGTTTACAAGTACTTTTAAAAAGTATGGATTCACTTAACTTCATATGAAAGAAGAATGAAAAATAAAATAAAAATACTCCTCTATTCCCCATGTGCAGTGCCTCACCATGACCCTTGACCTCACACGCTTTTTGCTTTTTCTTGAAAACAGAGTGACACTGGGAAGACGTCCAATGAAAACAATCAACTGTACAGCTGCTAACAAATCAAATGAAAACAATAAAAATACTAATTTAAACTGTGAAAAAAAACTGACAGCATAACTATTATTATCGTATCATTTGCTTATAAGGCACTGTTTTCCAGAGCAAAGTGAAATATTAATTGATTAACAGAAAAGACAAATGACAGTCATTGACATAACTGCCCCCACCCCTGGCCTCCCCCTCTGTGGTCATGTAACCCACTCTGACTGGCTGGACCATGGTTGTGCTTGTCCTGTGAAAGAAGCCACACGCTGAACAGGTCAGAATGAGGCCAGCTTGTCAATTATGCCCACTGAACTCAACAGGGCCCAGACTCATATCATTTTTGGCATATATGGGCCTGCAGTACATGTGAGAGCTTTTCCACACTGATTTATTGTAGGCTGACTCCTCATCTACGTATTCCAAATGAGACAAACTCCAGGTAAATGTAAAAGTAATAAACTATACCTTGAATACACTGAACAAGGGTTTATATTTGTAAATATATCTGTACATTTCCAAATAAATCATACACATACTCTGACTTCATATTATAGCATAATATGCCTGCCACTTCAAAATAAAAAATTAATCAACTGTAAAATGTTTCATTAATGTTTCATTACACAACATTGAGTTTGGAGGTCATTCAAAGGGAAAGTGCATTGGTGTTAGACTGTTCATAATACTAGCTCTCTACTGCAGTTAACAGGGGGGCTAATTAACTGATATATGAGATTAATTGCTTTAACTGCTTTTAGACCAATTAACCACAAGGTTCATATTGTTAACTGGAAGTAACAGTAGATCTCATTCTGAAGTAAGCTGTATGCAAGACACACACATACTGTATGCCCGCACAGACGTGCGCACACACATGTGCAAGACCAAGGTATAAAGCTTACAAAGGCAGCAGCTCCACAATCAAACTACTCATGCCAGGAGGAGAAGTGTGTACACAGCCACATTCCTGAGCTTCATCACATACCAACCCACTAGTTACCAGCCCCTGCACAGCCCTCTCTCTTGGGCCCCCGGCACACGCTGCCTCTCCCCTGGGCCCCCGGCACACGCTGCCTCTCCCCTGGGCCCCCGGCACACGCTGCCTCTCCCCTGAGCTCCTGGCACACGCTGCCTCTCCCCTGAGCCCCCAGCACACGCTGCCTCTCACCTGGGCCCCCGGCACACGCTGCCTCTCCCCTGGGCCCCCGGCATACGCTGCCTCTCCCCTGGGCCCGCAGCACACGCTGCCTCTCACCTGAGCCCCCGGCACACACTGCCTCTCCCCTGAGCCCCCGGCACACGCTGCCTCTCCCCTGGGCCCGCAGCACAAGCTGCCTCTCCCCTGGGCCCCCGGCACACGCTGCCTCTCCCCTGGGACTACAGCACTCTGCCTGTCCACTGGGCCTGACTCCACCCCTCCAACTATGCCTATCCTTCCTCATCCTGCCTCTACCCCACAGCAGTAAAGAGCTTAGGAAGCACTCAGATACAGAAGTAAAAAAGCACTAGGTACAAAGGTAAAGAAGCACTCAGGTACAGAGGTAAGGATGTGCTCAGGAACAAAGGTAAAGAAGTGCTCAGGAACAGAGGTAAAGGAGCACCCAGGTACAGAGGTAAAGAAGTGCTCAGGTACAGAGGTGAAGAAGCACTCAGGTACAGAGGTAAAGGAATGCTCAGGTACAGAGGTAAAGAAGTGCTCAGGTAAATATGTAAACTGAGTTTGCTAGATAATGATATAGATATTAAGACCACAGTTTTTGTTGGTTTTCTCTCAGCTTGTTACATACAGTCTGTCAATGGGTCATACAATTAGAAAAAGTCAGACAACAGATCAACATTCTGATGGATTTTATCCTGATTACTTCCCCTGGTGAAATGAGTACAGAGCTTGCAGGCCACATACCTGTTACACAGTCAGAAATCAGGTTCCTGTCCTTACAGACATAAGGTAATGCAGGATATATCTGCAGATTTCAAACTTCTAGTACTATTTAATCAACTATTTGTTTCCTAAAAACTGTGCTTTTTCCACACAGATTCTCTTTCCAGTTCTTTTAGTGTTGCTTGCATTTATGCAAACCATTTAGAATGGAGCAATAAAACAGTAATCCAGCAAAATGCAGCATGAAAGTATTTCCCTCTTCACCCACACTTGTGTTTCTGGGCTCCTCTCCCACTATAAACCCATGAGAGGGTTCTGCAGGGGACAACCAGATTCTGTTCTGGATTCAAGTTGCTGCAGCAAGTCAGTGAGCTAGGTGACCACACAGAACAGACCCCTAACTCACGTTCAGTTATGATTCTAAAAGAATTGTACCTACTACCCCCTAGTGGTTGTTCAGTGTATTGAATGAAAGAAACCTGTTTAGAAAAAAACAGTGACATCTCATTTTAAAAGTCAAAAACCAGGAAAACATATTCCATGGTACAGTATCCCACATATAGGCATTTATGATCAAAGAAATAAGCACACGATTAATTAATGACAACTACACCCCACACTATCTTGACACAAAGGAATTTGGTCTTCAGAGGATCCTTCTTATGAAAAATCAGTAACTTAACTATACATGGTAGGAATGCATTTGCTCCAGAGGGTATCCATTGGAGCCCCTGCTCTCAGGCTGTTTTTTGGGGTGGGAGGACACGCCCAGGCAGAGCTATGATTAGTCTGATACCCTCAGGCAATAGCCCCCCCCCCCCCCCCCCCCCACCCCTGCTCCAGCACCTGCCCCCTGCACCCAAAAGACGCCCCCTGCTTGAGCTCCAGACAGATGAGACCCCCCGACTGTGGGGGGAAGGTAACGCCCAAAACTAGAAGGCTTAACCATTATTCAATTCTATTCTTATTCATTTTTATAGCACCTTTTTCACAGTAAAGCAGCACAAAGTGTTTTACAGGGGCAATAAAAAGGAATAAAACAAACACATAAAAACTAACAGAACAAATAAATCAAAGACTGTTTATACAGCAGAAATTAACAAGGTTTACATAAAAGAACAGGAACCACAGTGATGTCCACAATCAATCATAAAGAAATAATGAGTCAACGTCACCCCCACAAAATAGTAAGAAAAATAATGAATAAATATCCAATAAATAAACAATAATAAATAAGTAAAAGTGAAATAAAAGCAGCTCATTGGTATGCCATTCTAAACAAGTGCATTTTGAGCTGTGATTTAAAGACTGGAGCTGAAGGGGTATCTGATAAAAAAAAGTTTTTTTCGAGTTTGGGGGCATAAATTTTAAAAGCAACCCTGTCCTCTATTCTTAAAACAGACTTCTGGAACATGCAGGACTTCAGCAGTGACTGACTTGAAGTGCTCATTCTGGTTTATATAGTTGAAGCATGTGCCTGATGTACAATGCTTGTTTTACTTGTAAAACCTAACAAATTGAATTTTAAAATCAATTCTAAAACAAATGGGGAGCCAATGGAAGGATTTAAGCACTGGAGTATTGCCCTCCCACGTTTTAGCCTAATTTAGTACCCTGGCTGCTGCATTCTGGATCATTTGTAACTTTCCAATAACATAGCTGGGGAAGACAGAGACCAAGGCAGTGCAGTAGCCCAGTGTACATGAAATAAAGGGTAATCTTCTCAGCTTCAGGCAGGGATAAAAATGACTCGCTTTAGCAATATTTCTCAGGTGATGAATGGAAAGTTAAGTAATATGCTTAATGTGGAATTTAAGATTTCAGATAAACTGTTGTTTTAGGTCAACGGGAAAGATCCCTTAGGACAGACAACTACACACAGTTTTTTTTTTTGACACCGCGTAATAGGCTGCTGATAACTTCCAAAAGAAATTGGTTGGAATAGGATCAAGTGAAAAGGTAGCTGATTTCATCTGTGAAACTGTTTTTCTGCATTCATTCCATGAACACTGCTCAGTTTCGCAGCGCACTGGATAGCACTCTACTGTATATACATCAATACTTTTACCTATGGTTCATTAACAAATATTCACAATTTTTTCCAGACCTCAGCTTCTGTGAGGGCAGTGTCTGAATCACTTGGTATGTGTGAAGACAGTCAGGTTCCATTGCAGAGGGTGTCTCGGTTTTGGTTTCATTTCTCCCAGCTCCAGGGCACTGCTGTTGTACAGACATTCCCCTCCTCATTGTCACACTCTGCCACTCCTCGCACTCTCCGTGCAATGACAGCATGACATCACACTTTCCTATTAAGTCACTTCATGCAAAACAGGGTGTGAACATCTCCCACTCCCTGTGTGTCAGCCAGCTTACCCGTAAATCTAGCAGCTTCCTGTACTGCTATCTCATTTCCTATAGACACTGTGCTGCTGGGAGCCCCTTCCCTACAGACACTGTGCTGCTGGGAGCCTCTTCCCTACAGACACTGTGCTGCTGGGAGCCCCTTCCCTACAGACACTGTGCTGCTGGGAGCCCCTTCCCTACAGACACTGTGCTGCTGGGACCCTCTTCCCTACAGACACTGTGCTTCTGGCAGCCCCTGACCTATAGACACTGCACTGCATACTGAAAGAACACCTGTATAACTGACTCCTTATACGAAGGCAGTTTATGACACAGAGCTGTTATTAACAGTAACAGGGACATTCACAGAATATGTTAATGAGAGAACTTGTACATAATATCTGTAGTTCAACCACTCAGGCCACAGCAAGACATTGGACCTGTCAGCTGTGCTGCCCTGGTGTGTGGCTGCATAATGACCTGCTGCCCCTGCCCCAGCTTCCATTTACATCCAGGCTTCTTCTGTGGCCTTGCAAATTCACCGGATGTGGAAGCTTCTTCTGTGTGCACATGTAATTACAGTCCAATGTGGCCTCCTCCCCCGAAGCTTGGGTCTAGCAGTCTTCACTAAACCAACTCCCAGAGCAACCCTCTGGAAAAATGCACACACCTCAAAGACATAAATCCTGCTCCCTCTACTTAGACATTCTTCCATTCCTGGAAAAACGAGCAAAGCCCGGGCCAGACGAGGCTTGCTTGCAGTGCCACATCCATTATGCGCTACAGTTGCTTCGTACTTCTTCCAGCCAAGTTAATACTGTGCGAAAGGCTGGTTTTTTTTTGTGTGACGTGGTGAGAGATGAGTGGGATCATGTTTGGGTGTAGAATATATTACACACCCCCTGCTGGAGAGCACTGCTAACTCCTCTGCTCGTTCCACCAAGAGGAACAAGGTGACCTTGCTGTAGTTTTATACGTGTAGTTAAACATGTATCTCACAAAGGAATCTATCTATGAGCACACTATCACATAATTTGCATGTCAGAACAAAGGCAATTTTTACAGGCATCTGACAAGCACAATCGAGTATACAGTTTTTCCACTCCTGCCACAGTTCGGTCTCCTCAATGTTAGGTCTCATCATTCCATAATGTCACATAACTCAACAGGAAGTGACACAGCAGAATCTGTGTTAAAGCAAACAATTTTGCAGAAAAGTATATAAAAAATCAAGGAGACTCGGTACTGACAGTTACGTACTGCAGAATTAGAGCTCCGCTGTGACCAGTGTGCAGTGACTGACTGCATGAGATCCTCAGCACTGAGCATAGGCTGTATTTGACTGTCACACATGCCTGAGCAATGAGTGCTCCTGAAGGCCATTAACATCCCAGTTTTGTCTGAGTCTCTTGGCCGCCTTTTAATAGGGTCAGAGAATAATTTTGCAGAATTTTTGGCTCTGGATATTTCACATTTTCAGTTCCCTCAGCAAAAAGGACTATGCGCATGGCTTTGTGAATATTTAACTATAAAAACCTGCTATAACAAATATAATATGATTGACTGATTGACTGTCTTTTAAAAGGGTGACCGTGGGGCACAGGGAGGGACCTTTAACAGGGTGACAATAAGAAAACTCCACTGCTGAAAAGTGCTGCTTAAGGTACAGTAGGGCAGCCTTCTGTGACTGGTTACTGTACTCCCCACTATTCCCACCACACCCTCACACCTGCACTCTCCTCCCACTCCCTCACACCTGAGCTTTACTCCCATTCCCATTACCATGGTGTGGTAGTCACGGAGATAAGCCCATGTGCTACAGGAGAGAGAGCCTTACAGTAGGGGGAGACACTCAGCTCCAGGTCTGCCTACCTTCTGACCCCGAGAGACAGGGTCTTGAGCGAGGCCTTCACCAGACCGATGGCCTCCTGCCGATAGCCGCTCAGTGGGATATCATTGACGGTCAGGATCTCGTCCCCGACCTGAAGCTGGGCAGCCGAAGCACTGCTGCCCTCCTCTACCTGGAACACAGACACAGGAGATATTACTGCTGGGCCAATGAGTTGGGCCCTGTCCTTACATTATACACTATTATTACCATTATTATTGTATCTTTATTACTGCTAAGTCCTTACATTGTATACTATTATTACCATTATTATTGTATCTTTATTACTGCTAAGTCACTCACCTATCAGGACACAAAGTGTTGCCAGTTATCATAATCAAGACAAATTAAAACTTGGAGACTAATACTGGAGTGTTGCTGAGGATTATGTACAGTTTGATGAAACAGCACCACAAAATCCTCCCCTGTAAAATTATTTAAAATTCTGTGCATTATATTCTAACATTTTTAAAATTTGCTTGAAAAGGCATTCACCAATAATTTTTTCCTTTGACCCAAAAAAGACAAAGAGTAATAATATGTGGGGTAAAAACAGGTTGTGTTCAAGAGAGATAAGCACCAAAGGATGCACCTAAAAATACCTTAAAGAGACCGCTTGTGGAGAAGAGGAAACAGGCCACTTTCTCAGCTTGTTTGTGTAATGGAACCCCCACTGTAAAACACAGAGTGTGGAGTGTGTGTGTGTGTGTGTGTGTGTGTGTGTGTGTGTGTGTGTGTGTGTGTGTTTGTCTTAGGGGAGGGTTCACAGGCACCACCACAGCAGCCATGCACATGAAGGCATTCGCAGACACCCATGGCCATGTTTACACAAAATTCCTGTTCTTGCAAGGCTAATATGCTCTTTGCAAAGAAATGTGTTCTTTCTGAGGAGTCATTGACACAGACCCCCTCTTAGTTACATGAAACAACAGGGATGCTTCACCTTTGACTCAGACTTCATGGATATCCATCTGCAGCTCAGAGAAAGTTTAATGTTGCCAAATGTAAAGCTTGTAAATAATAACAATGCATACAGTGCAATTATTGTATGGGTGGCACAACACATGCAACATGAAGTACATGGGAGTACTACTTGATGCAAAACTATCTAGATCTAGATATTGTGCTGAAGCAGTAAAAAGGCAACTAGGATGCTGGGATACAGAGCAAAGGTGTTGATTATAGATCAAATCAGGTTGCATTAATGTTATATGCCTTTGTCAGGCCACATTTACATTAATGTGTTCAGTTCTGGGAACCACACAACAAGGAGGACATAAAAGTTGTCAAAAAGGTACACAAAGGGTAATAAGACTGGTTCCAGGTATAAAAGATGTAAGTTTTGAAGGCAGACTCAGGTTAAGGCTCATACGTAATCTTTTCAGTCTAATAAGAAGTAGAAACAGGGGAGACTGAGGTTTCACATTTTTAAACAGAATAAATAAAGTCAACTAGCAGACCAAGAGGACATAGGTAGAAATGAATTAAAGGTAAATTTCACACTGATACTAAGAAGTATTTTTCTCTCAGAGAGGTATGAATGCATGTAATAGCCTGCCGGGATTTGTAGTGGAAGCAGGGACATGTGGAGTGTTCACGACCAGGCTTAGACTACAGACAAAATGATGTGCCTATTTGGGGGGAATGGCGTATTCTCGTCATTAAACTTCTTACCGTCTTCCAGCAGACTAAAGCACAAAATCTCTTTAAGCAGTAAAACTAATGTAAAATAAGTGATACCTGGAATGAATGTGAAAGGAGAAACAGACACTCAGACACCTGGCAGTGCCATCATCCTTCAATCTCGCTGGAATTCTGTCCAATGTTGCTCCTGAAAGTATGGCTTTCCTTGAGCGCAAGCTGAGCTTTGTGGTCTGGGTTTGATCCCAGCCTTGTCATCAGCTGACAACAGTCTACTATGACGTTAGCTAGACTGTTAACTTACGGTAATTAAAAAATAGTTAGCTATATAGCTTAGCTATGATTTTGCATTAGTTGGACATTCATGGATGGCTTGTTATTGTACTCAAGTAAATTCTGGCTGTTGCTAGACTAAAATTCAAGCAATAACTTACAGTTAGGTGGAGAGACAGGCAAACCGATTCATTATAAGTCATCTTCTGTTGCAATGAGGTAGACCCTTTCATTCACAGAACCAAAACAGCAACAACAACATGGCACAGCCTAGCAGTGGAAGGAGTTGATCATCTCAAGAATGCTAGCGAGAGACCCAGGCCATGTTTATGTGGTCTCCAAAGGTCTCTAGACTAAGACCGTGAGACTGAGACTCCATTTGTGTTACCCCTATGCCATGACTTTCAGTAGGATACTGTACTGAAAGGGGGGGGGCTTTAAAGTCAAGACACTTTTGGTAAAACTCTGGTACGAGAGGAATGCAGGGAATTCTAATTAGTTCCAGTTACATTCCCTTCTGCTGGTTTAAATCTTTGGGTACTTTTATATTCTTTCATTAACAAACAGAGGGCAGAGAAACAAAGAACAATCATGGCTGACCTCTCTCATTTACATTCTCCTCTGGGACTAGACGTGCAAGGTGTGCTCCCAGCACAGGACTGAATACAGGCCTCCTTCTCCCAGGCCGGACCTGTACCGCTTCAGCTGAACACAGCCAAGCATGGCAGAAAAAGAACACCCAGGGCAAAATCTTGATTCTTCACAGGAAAACATCAAACACTCATGTACATTTCAACACCCCTATACCTGGGTATCTGTGCCTTTCAGGCTCCTCAAAGAAATGAAGCACTACACTTCACACACACACACACACAAAAAACAAAATTACAAAAAAATGAAAAGCCAATGCTAAAAGCAGAAAGCAGAACTTTGATTCCTCTAAAAACTCTACCCCTCTGTCTGTCTTATAAGTACTTTTCCCATGCAACAGACACACAACTAATTTACTGCATTGGACCAAATGTAAGGCAGGGTTTTGTCCCCAATATATGCATCTTTAAACATCTCTAAAACAGCTTGTGCACAAAACATGTCTTTCTGGTGTCTCTGAGGGACCTGGTAAGGACAATGTCTTTCACAAGATTTTGAGGATTATAACAATTTGGATTTACTACTACTTACAACAAAGCCTTTATCGGTCAGCTCTGAGAGATAATGACAGACAAAAACTATGATTACTGTCTCACAGGGCTCTTTTGTTGTGTGCTTTTTAAATAAAACAATGCAGGTGCATCATATCAGAGCATAAAAACATCACACACAGGCGTGTGTCTATATATAAAAAACGCTTGAAAATAAATTCAAAACAAAGTGTGTAAAGGGACACTGGAAGGACATTCGATACTGATGCATAAACACAGTAACAGCCAAAAAGAACTGTCCATCTCTCAGGAGGCATGGGCAACCCTTTCCACACAGTAAACAGACATAGGAGCATGAATATTTGGGAACATCATTAAAATGGTAGTAGAGTTACACTAAATTTCTTCTGTGATCTCATAATAGGAACCTTCAGGACCTTTAAAGCAGTATCTCTGAAGATTCCAAGAACAGGTTACGTAAAGTATGTATGGAAAATGTATTTTAACTGCATTCCTGAAAGCAAAAAGTTATGAGTTTGTAAAAGTATCCAAAAAATTGTGTATCTTACCCAGGTCTGTCATTAATACCTTGGTTTGTATTCATGAAAGAAACCAAGACAGAATAAGTAAACAGTAAGCACTGTTCATTAGGTGCCTGGATAAGTAAAGCTGAAATGTTTTCCCTTCAAAAACAGCACTCAAACAGGAAAGGCATTTACAAAACAGACCTTTCCATCAATTACACAGTTATAGCCACACCCTCTATTATCTTTGTTTATATCTGGCATAGACATAAAGGCAGATGTGGGAGCCCTGCTGTTCTAGTTTATGATGTTGCTCGAAGGTGACTTGTGTGCATCAGACAGAGGAGGTGTGGCGTCACATTGGCCTGGAGGATTTCAGGTGGGAAAGGTGGAAGTGCAGCTAAATACACAACTTAAAGTCTGGGTCCCACAGCCCAACAGGCTTGTGGAGGACAATGACATCACACTACAGGATACTGAGGAGATAGGACTTCCACTGTAACTCCATTCAGACAGGCAAATCTCTTTCCTCGCATTTCACACTGAGGGAATACTAAAACAACATATATTTACATTACCTGATTGTCACTGAGCAGACACTTATCCAGAACGACCTACATAGGGGGACCCAGGCCAAATATAAAACACATGATAGTCTGAGAAGGAAGTTGTGGTGGTACAAGTGGGTGAAGTAGGAGAAGAGGGTGTGGGTGAAAATGTAGATAGAACTGGGGGACATGGGGAATGTCAAGGGGCAATAAAGACCACTCAGGGAGAAATGGAGTTACTCTGGGATAGTAAAAGACTGACGTTGCTTCACATGTAGGAGAATAAGATGCCAAATTTTGTTATTATTATTATTATTGCCAAATTTAGAGCTGGAGCCATTATATGTGCAACATATATGCTCTAAGGAAATAAAGTGAAAGACATCTTTGATCCATAAGGAATGTGGGGGGAGGGGGGATTTCCATTTTAATAATATTAGATGCCGTGTTAGCAATGTAATAAATGCCTTTAGTCAAGAATATACTTGGGCTTCTTAATAATAAAAGGCAGAACTCCGAATAATGCAGTCATAGGTTAGGCTTGTGTTGAAACTGTAATAATTCTGAGAGAGGAAAATATTTTGGTCCAATATTTGTATAAGGATCTACAAAACCAGAACAAATGTATCAGGGAGGCTGAAGCCTGTTGGATGTACATCTGGGTAGATTTATGACAGTTTAACTTTGGTCCAATAAGTACAGTGAATTAATTTATACTGAATTGTCCCATGGTTTGTACAAATAGAAGAATACACACAAAGCAAGACCTTTTGTGAGTCTTTGTCGATTATTATCTTCCCCAAGTCCTTTTCCCGTTGCACTTTTATAATGGTCAGTGGAAGTGGAGTGACAGCTTGAGAAAAACTGCATGCCTAGAGGTATCTATACAAGTGGTTCTTTGGGAATGACAATTTTTCAAATAGAGGGCCTCTTTAGATGTACATTCACAGCTGGAATAAGCAGAATCCCAGCAAAGAAATCACCCTCTTCAAAACCCAACAGCTAGACATGTTTCATCCTAGACCCTAACCCATGTCAGCAGTCCCATCTCAATGTTTCCCCTAGCAGTGGTTTTTAGAGATGGTGGTAGAGCCTTGTGGAAGTAAGGTAAAAACAGCCACAGTGGGTGGAGAGGGAGGGGTCTGAAATAACATGGCAACAGTGATTGTCAGGACACCACTGAGCAAAGATTTTTCCATTTGTCTATTGTTTATGAATATGTTATGAATTGATCTGTGAAGTGATGATTTGCCTAACCATAAACCACAGACAAGAGAAAGCTCACCTAAATTTGATTTGGCTAAATGACCAAGTTAACCACTCCAAACCTACTTGTTATGGACACTGGAGTTACAATTGACCTAAACCTTTCTCTTCAACCTCACATAATTAGTCTACCTTATTATGATTAGGACACGGGCACAGCCTTAGTTTTTAACCAATCAATGGTTAGCTCTGCCTTTTGGTGACATACAGTTTGCCACCAGGTAAAAATGTGGTTTATGTTTCATGAATTCCTGCTTACACTTGCTAAGAATTTCACAATCCAAGCTGGAATGAACTTCCTGTTAACTCTAAAAAGAACATTCTATAAAATGAGAATGAATCATGTGAAATGCAGTGAGCTGTAGAATTTTTTACAGAACTTATGTGACTGGTGTTGCTGTCATGCAAATGGGTTAAAAAGAGTTATAAAGAGAGCCATTGAAACCGTAATGTTTCACGGAAAGGCACACTACAAATTAATGCTAAATTCGAGTTGCTTTCACTATGAACATATGAAGACAACCATCTTAACTTTTAATTCAGGAAGGAGCTCACACAACTGCAAAGCGCACAAGACCTCAACTTGTTGTTTCACGTTTTCAAAGCTGGCTGAACTAATCCTAGGAGTAGATCATTTTGCATGATTACCGGCAAGTCTGGTCAGATCGGATCAGAAATATGGGACGGAGGTGTAACACTGACGGTGGTTAGAGTTATGAAAAACATACCTGCAGTGTTGACGTAGTCGTCATAAGCCCTTACCACCATCAAATTTAAAGAGTGGGCAGACAACGCACGTGTCATTTCCTGTTCCGTAGAGCACCATTAATACCTTATGTATTACTCATAGGAGCACTAATGTTTACCCCCCCCCCCCCCCCCAAACTGTGTTAACACGTATGAGCATACCACGAAGGAAAAATAAATCAGTGTTGTTACATGGGTAATATTAATTCTTAAAACAAAACACTAATTCAAGTAAGATGACAGTGTTTAAGATACGTTATACACGTATAACGTGTAACAACGTTAATGTGAGAGAAGGAATATATGCAACACAGAGATAGCCAACCCTTTAACTGATAAATACCAAGAAACATTCTAGACTGATTCTTGCTTAGTTTCAGAACTGTAGAAAACATCTAATTTAGCATGTTCAACGAATTATTTGAGGATAAATAGCCCATGTGCAAGCACAGTGAAACCTGCTCAACAGAAGAGCTACCACCTTCCCCAAAGCAGGTTAAAACAAGGTGGATCATAAACTTTAGTTAATGACTGAGTGTGTGTCACTATACACAGACAAACAGGAGAAAGGGGGAAATACTCTTTCCCCATTTCTGCTGGTGGCGCTGCTTCTGAGTGCGATTGCAGGCTGTGAGATCTTTTACCTTAGTTACGATCAGAGGCTCCTGGTTTTCCAGGCCGCCTTTCAAACTGAAACCCCACGGTGCTCCACCTGTGAGGAACACATCCAATAGCTCCCATCCTTGCCGGTCAGCGACTCTCTGCTCCAGAACCCCCAGCAGATCCACTTCTTGGGGAAGAAATCCTTGAGTGGACTCGTACTCTCTGCTGGTAAATCTGGGGTCAGCCCTGTGGTGTGCTGTCTCCATGGTTTAATTCAGTCTTTCTTCCAAGATGTAATGTTAGGTGTCATTTGAACGAAAAAATAAAGAAATGGAACTCCCTTACTCACTCCTTTTCTCCAGCGAGGGGGGAAATCTTTGAGCAGGGATTTGGAGGCTAGTTAGTTAGCCACCTATAGCTATACTACGACGTATACACCTGACACATCACTAGCGATCGTAAATGACAGAAGCAACGACACGTACCAGCTCTTTTGATGACACGCAGTGGCGTTTAGCCAGCAACCGCGATTTATCGTAATGTAACTGTAATCTAGTAGTGTGAAACAGTCTGGCTAATCGAACGAACTAGACGTTTGTTACTGTGAATGCGATGTATGGTAATTTGTGCTGCCTATACACAGATTCCGTCGTAGCCTACCGTAATTGTAGCTAGCAACTCCAGCTATTCCTCTAGCAAAGTTTGTCTCGCCTGAAAGCTACTGCTAGCAACCTCACACTTTTCTTCCAAAGAATAATTCAAGATGGGTCGTTTCCCCGTCACCGTCGATGACATCAAATCAACAAAAAATTCCCTCATCATCTAGCGAAGTATTCAAATCGATCATTCATTAGTGTCTTTCTTTCATAAAACACAGGCGATCTCCTTTTTCCACAAGCTTTTGTATCGGCAGACAGAATCGTTTGTTCACCGCACCTTGCTAGCTAGATCTAGCTAGGTCTAAATTTCGTAAGAGCGTTCATGTGGCAGTGCTATTCTACTGTCCCTGAACTGCGCTGTGAAATTATGCCTCTTAAAAAATGTTGTTCAGATGCGTCTCGCCGCGACTGTAACAAAATAGCTTTAGACAAAATAAATGTTAGAACACGCACGACTGACTACAGCCGGAATAACTAGCTGCTATCTACTTATTTCCTAGTATTACTTTGCGTAAGGTAGCCTATCTGGATTGGCCAGCAGGGGCGCGGCATCCACTAACCCACCTGTAACCACAGCGCTACAAGTTCATCAAGTACACACGCATGGGCGTGTGCGGCCTCTACTGTTATATCCCGAATTACGCTTTTTATTTCAGTGGCAAACAGCGATCAGAACAGAATAAAATGTCCATGCTCAAATTACTCGATTCACCCATGTGTCTGCTGGATCACATTTTACGTCATTCCACAACAATGTGGAATATAGAGTCGCAGAAAAAATATTTAATGAATTCAATAAAAAGTTTTTACAAAAACCACATCCTTTAATGCATGGATAACATTTATACACGATTTTGAAAGCACCGTTGTGAACTGTCTGCTCAGTGTATAAGTTTATGAGGAAGGTTACAAATTATTAAAATATGGTTGTAAAATATCAATCCTTTTTATATGGACCTTTTCATACTCTGCCTAAGATACCTCACCTGTTCTATCAGAACTATTTAAGGATAGGAAGACATGCTTATGCAAGTGGACTTTTCACCATGAACTTATTGTGTATTAATTGAGCTTTCTCCCTGCTGGTATCCAGTTCTGTTCAAAAAGGTGTTTTATTGTTGATTTCACTTGAACATGAGATATTTAACAGACTTTATAGATGTGAAAGGAATGGCAGCATGCAGTAAACCTTCATTAGATCTGAGGTTGCCAAAACCTGTTATTCTGGAGTTATAGGTTTGATTTATGGCAAACATAAAAAAAGTTACAATACTTTTAGGTGATGGTAATTCATGTAATTTACTTAGTGAATGTGCTCAGGCTTTTATGCTTACTCTTGCAGGCAGATCCTGGTCTTTAGTGAAATAATGCTGGGTCTCCACATGGGTTTTAACATTGCAGAAGAGAGTTTTAATGCAGAAGAGTACATCAGTGTCAGTTCCCCCCTCTCTCATTCTGGATATTGCCAAGGTAGGGAGTATATGTAAGAGACGATAGTGTTTACTTTGGCTAGACTGGTGTTTTGGGACCGAAAAGTTGTCTCATGCCTGGGCTATCATTGGAAAACTGCAAGCTTTTATAATGCAAATCACAGTAAAATGACAATGTTGTTGCCTATGTATGAATTTCTTTTTAAAAAATTAAAAAATAAATAATAGGGCTACTATTGTGGCTAAAATATAAAATAGTTTTATTTGTTTAACACTTTTGGACATTGAAGAATTCAGCTTGTGTTATTTCGTAGTTGTGATGCCTTTACTATTATTCTAAAATGTGGAAATTAATAAAAATAAAGAATAAAGATTGTGTCCAAACGTTTTACTGGTACTGTATGGCAAGTCTGAATCAGCTGTTTTATGTGGGTCATTCTTAAATGAGTAATTCTTAAATTCGTAAACTTTACTTCAACAAAAATAACTAGAGAAACACACATTTTGCTGCTTCAAAATAATCTGTGCTATGTTAATATTTTCTTATGGTCTTTAAAAAATCATGTAATTACATCAGTGTTGTAGCTGTGGTACCACTTTCTACCACTGGGAAATTTAAGAGAATCTCTTCTACTGGACAATGCACTGCACCATCTACTGCACCCTCTGTTCCATTCTCCATATCTACCCAGCATTCACCTTATTCAGCAGGTGACTGCATGCTTGTGTACATTTGCCTTGCTTGTATTTCACAGCTTCATCTATATACCATTTAAACACGCAAGGTACATTACAAAGACATACCTATAAAAATACTTTGTGTACTAACACACCAAGCAGGCTAAATATTAATAACAATAACATCACCACCACCACCAACGTCAAAAACAACAACCATACTACTACTACTAACAATAATAATACATTTTATTTATAAAGCGCCTTAGTCAAAGCTACTCACAAGTAGAAATGATAAGCCCCTTTAAACTTTAAGCTTGCCTTTAACACTGAGCACCATCAACAGTATGTGATGCCAAAAAAAGGAAAATGCTGGGACCCGTGAAGGCTTGGGAGCTGCTGGGGTGATACTCATGAAACGAGTGAGAAATGTGGCTTTGATCTGTAAGAACCTCATTGATATTTTCCCAAATTCTTTAATCGCAAAAGTTTACAGTATAATGCCCTCTGAAATCTTCATTACTAGATGCAATATTTCCACAGACCACACGATGGCAATACTTACCAGTTCATGACAGCCGTACTTTACTTGCGTTGACAAAACGAGAAGCTAAGAATCTGACCAGTTTTTGCGTAGTTTGTCCTGCACCAAATTAGAATAAATAAATTGATCTGCAGTTAAACAAATGTGACAGCTCAAACAGCCTCATTTGGTGCACAATTAGATGAGAATTCTGGAAGATCAAGGTGTGTTGTAAAAACTGAAAATTAAGTTCAACAATTTAAGGAATAAACTGTATGATGTTAATGACACATCTGCAATCAGGAACATGCAAATTCAGCTGCCTTTGGACTAGTACAAAAGTAATAAGGAGTAGGATGGTTGTCAGATATTCTCACAGTTCTTTTGGGTGCTTCAGTGATAGTTAATGCTGATCCTAAAAAGTATGTGGGATCCACATATAATAGATACATTGATTTGTGTTTGAGTGATACCTGTCTCTGGACAAAATTGTATAACATATGCATGGGAAAGGTATTGTATACTGTTTCTTCTAAAGGAATTAAATCTAAATACAGTGTCTATATACTGCAAAGAAGTGAGTCGACGAATGTCTATGTAAATAAATTAGTAAAAAATCGCGAGCTGTATATTCAAAATGGGTCATTCTTTAAGAGTTTAATATACTTATAGATGCTGAGTCCTTCCTTGACATTTTCACTCTATTTTCACCATCCACCTCCGGCAGATCTTACCTGTAGCAGCTCCAAGGTAGCCTTAGACCAGAGGCCGCTTTGACCAGTAGCTATAGTTGTTTAAACACCCAACAACGTTTCTAGAGCAACAGAAACCTAAACTGGAGTACTGTTAGATGGTACTAAGGATAGATTTAAGATTATTTCTTCTGTAGGTCCATATATTAATCTGTTTATATTTGGTTATACATTTTATTTCTAACCAGATACAAATTTAATCAAATTGCTTTAAAAATATCAAAAAAATACAACTGTATGATACGCACATTACCACATGCCTCACTGTACTGATTTAAGCCATTTGCCCCTCATCGTGGAATATAAAATCTTAGCAATTCACCGCCTTGTGCTTAACTAAGTTTGCATTTTCTTTGGTGAATTCAGTCATCTCGTCATTGTCAGGGTTAATCAAGTCAGGGTCACAAGACCCCCGTGTGTTGGAGGAAGAAATGATCTAACCTCTGCTGGTAACCTCAGCGATTTTGTAGCCTACCAAATGATAGCTCTCCCACAAGGTTGGTCTAAAAGTGTAGCCTATATGTTTCCCAGAGGAACCACAGAACTGAGTAACTTCCCATCCCAATTTCTTTTAATTTCATTTCATTTCACTGGATCACCTGTACCTGAAGGTCACAGCCTCCGGCAGCTGCACTTACGCTTAATTAAAGTAAGTCTTGTGAAATAATCGTTCAGGGACGAGGAACCGTATTCGAAAATCCTTCGATGAATGGCAAGTTTGCAACCATAAAGACTTTTCAGATGTGTTTATAATGAACACTTTGAATCACATGCGTGAGATAGCACGTGCGATATATAGTATCATTTCAGTTTATCGAACTACAGCTGGTAGTAGCAACAGTTGCGAGTACAGCCTGTTTTCCAGCTACCCTTCAAGTTTTAACATCACGCTGTTCTAGTCAACGGGGCTCGTTTTCCGTTTTTCCTCTTCGAACCGTTGAGCCCTGGTAAAGAAATGTGCCATAACAAATCGCGGTGGTCTGACTGCTATTCCAGTAAAAGCTGTGTTTTGGGGTTCCAGCACAGTTAAATATCCCTCCCGCTCCATAAGCGCATTGCGCTGCGGTATGACCTTCTCCCGACAAAGAGCGCTGTCGCCAGGCAATCCTATTACGTACACAGTGCTCGTAATCCTCCCGTTCACTGCTGCACGTGGATATTTTACAGTTTGTTTCTGCATACCAGCCAATTACTGTCAGTTTGTCCCGTGAGAATATTTTACCTATTTAAAATTTTAAACTACGATGTGTGTTGGAATGGCCTTGAATCAAGCCATGTCATAAAATGATATGTCATGTCATGATATGATTATAACATTTTTGAAGGGACACCATTATAAAAGTATACATTTTAATAATCAATGGGAAACTTGTAAGCCACCCCACTGAGTGATGTAGCCTAATCCATTCCCGGGCTGGTTCTTCCTAAATTTTATTACAGTATTCATTACATAATATATTCACAAAACAACAGTTCTATGAAAACATTTTGTAAAATTAGGAGTACGTAAGTGTCCCTACGTTAGAACACATATAAACTAAAAACCACAAACTTTCTAACATGTTCTGGTTTGCTGTGTCTGGCGCAAATATTACGACGAGCTTTTACTTAGTTTAGTCGGATGATACCCTAAAACACAAGTTCCAGTCGAAGGGCTGCTGACAGAAGTCGCAATATTTCTTCATTCTCAAATGAAAAGGCAGCTTTTTCGCATGGAGAAAGAAAACCGTTTAGCTGCAGCGCATTAATAGGGACGACGCAGAACAGGCTGGTGTGCTCGCCGGATCCTCCCTTTACTGCACGCTCGCTGGAGACCTCACTCCCTCTCTGCCTTATTTTGTTTTACACGTCCGCCGCTCGGAGCGTGCTGGAGGTTATGGTAATTGCGGTTCCCCGACTGGCCTTCTGGGTAGCGTCCGTGAGAGGGAGTGAATCGCTCTCGGCGTTCAGTCTCCGCGGTACGCACGAAGGCAGCAGTTGGTGTCTTGAACGGCAAAGAGCGACGGTGACGGAGGGAACCGGGGCCTCGGAAAAAAGGACGTGGAGGGAGAAAACGTGTTTTTTTTTTCAAATAAACGACACAAAGAATAAATCAAATGGGTTTAGCATGGATACAGTACATTTGAAAGGAATTTCCGAAAGAAATGCGTAGTCAATGGGGCTGTATTTTGAAACGGCGTGCTCGGTGTGAGCTGTGACCCAATATGGCGCTGCGAGGCATTACCAGGCTACATTAACTCCTGGAGTCTGAGGACCGTCGCCACCTGTACCTTTGTACAATACGCGAAAATAAAAACTCGCATTCCAGCCCAGGAGTCTATCCGTTGGATCTTTAACGTATCACTGGAATTCTGAGGATGTCCTTATTTCACTTCTACTTCGCACACTGTTTTTACCCAACTGGAAATATATCGATACTTTGGATCGCTATGAAAAGTTCTACCTTCAGCGAAAAGGCTGAAGAACAGTCGTAGATTGCAGAGGTGGTATTTATTTGGTAAATTCAACTAGCGGCATTTATAACGGGTATCGTTTATCCTAAGTTTGGGTTCAGACGATGGTATGAGTTTTGATTGGGATGTTTGCGCTGGATGGTGTCTGGTTTGAACTGTTCAAGTTGAAAACTTCGAATGGGAAGAAAAGGCTGGAAGTTCAACTGATAATTTGATTCTATTCAGATATTTTGTCCAGGTAAGGCATTTTTCGTTTACTTTTAAGATGTGGGCTTCATCTGTGCCGTTTCGTTTTTCTTTTTTGTATGTTCTCCAGCACCACGTTGTACGATTTGAGAATAGACATTCACATTGAAAACAGTGAAGTACGATTTTATAGCCAAACTTTGGTATTTTTGTATCTTTTGTAAATTATTTTGTTTTAACCACCCGCGAGTGGAAGGAAACGCTTCCATTGCACTGGTTTCCTAAATGTCACATGAAACGACAAATTCGGGTCGCGTCTATTGAAAGAACGCCAGAAAAAGGATGGTCTTTGTGTTTTTCGACGGAGTTATAGCATAAGGTTGATAAATTACGCTTGCGATTTTCACCGATTCATCTCGATCAGGCGACACCCATGCTGTCAGTAATGATTAATTTTCTACGTTGTAATGGGGCTTCCCGGTTAGCGGAACAATTTTACGCTCGCAGAGCATAGAGGAGCCTCATCGAAAAAGGCTGGAACGTAGCAGGAGTAGTTAGTTCGACTTTGTGTGAGTGAAATTCGTGTGTTGTTGTTTTTACCGCAAAGAATGTAAGATGACAGGCTACCGGAGTCGCTTTTTTTGGTAAAGAATAGTTCCCCTGTCCAAGATAAACCCACGCCAGGATAGACGTCTCTGGCTCGCCCTGTTTCCCTGTTTATTGTAACACGCTGTAAACGAATTCGCAGTTCAGCATGGTTAGAGGTCATCCCCGAGCTGTTTGTCTGCGTGCGTGTGGGAGGAGAAGGAGTGCGGACTCGTGCCTCGTGGGACAGAGAGAAAGATATGACGGAGATCGAGACTGCGGCAGGGAAATGATCCTTCAGTACAGATATGTGTTGTCCGTCCCTCGCAGAGTGTGAACTAGACCGAGGGAAATGGCTTTGTTCATGGTATGACCCCGATTTAGTATCGTGCCCCTATCGCGTAGGCCCATTTGTCACAAATAAAAATCACGAAACTGTCCAGTTTACTCAAATAATTAACTTAATCCCCAAAGGGTGCGGGTATTGCCTCCTGAAAGCCGTTTGGTCATCCTGGCTCTGGCGAATGAACGTTAATAATACTGGCTGGGTGGATGCTTTTTCTAGCGGTTATCCGGTAGCGGAATTGGACCCATTGACTCCGTGTACGTTAGTCAAGTCAATTTACGGAAAGGGCTGGCGGTCACATTCGTTTGTTTTCAGCTGTCCAGTGAAAAGTTGTTCTGCTCTGGTTATATGACTTTAGAATACCTCACGTCTGTCAGGCAATGTGCGTAGGCTAAATCACACCATTAATGTGTGGCAACGAATAATGGAAAACTGAATCATATGCATTTTCTAACCTATATTATCTGAATTCCTTGTGAAGATTATTTGTGAGTAGTTTTACAGTTGATTTTGATATGTTAGCAGTGAAGGAAAGTGAAGAACTTTGTAGAAAAAAGGAAGGAAATGAACCAGAAGCGTGCAGTCGCTCTTGTTGATGGAAGAGTCGAGTCTGATAGATTGTTGAGGAAGAAACTGTAAAACTAAATCTATTTTACCGAGTTTGCCATCTCAAACAGGTGTAATTAGTCATGTCAGCCAATGACTGTTCGCCTCAGATTGTTTCCATTTCTGCATATGACGAAACTCACCGAAACGCCAAAGATGAAGTGCACGACTGAAAGGAGATGCACTTTGAGAGAAAGGGGACATTTTCGTAATCGGCATGAAAATTTAATCCAGCTAATCCAGAATGTGGCGAAGGAGGTGGCGCAGCTCAAACGTGAGTTCAGTTCCAACGCGCCTGGTCTTTCTGCTTGAGTACATATAGACTGACGATTAAACGTTTCGAGTCATTTTAGCGAGCCTGTGCCTTTGGCCCCCGCGCTCACAGCTGGATTTAAACATTAAATTGGCCGTAGAATTAATTGGTGGAAGAAACGGCAAGTTCTACAACTGAGCAGCCATCGTCAGCATACATAGGCTATTAATCAATTAGCGGTCACAACACAGACATTACAAACTGAATTAGTAAAAACAAGGATGATTTATTTTTTTATAATTTAAATGTGGTTTAAGTTGTGTCGGAAATGAACAAGTACAGACATTTTCCTCTAATGCGTTTACTTGACCTGAGCCTCTGCTTCAGTGTAGTAAAATGGCTTGTTTTTCAGCGCAGTCGTTTAAGATTTCGCGCACTATTTCCTCCCGAAGCGGTCAAATCAG
The DNA here is from genome assembly GCF_013368585.1 of Megalops cyprinoides. Lineage (NCBI taxonomy): Eukaryota > Metazoa > Chordata > Actinopteri > Elopiformes > Megalopidae > Megalops > Megalops cyprinoides. The sequence goes on from NC_050593.1 coordinate 10,114,783, forward strand.
TGTGCAGTGTCGTGAGATCAAGAGTTCTGCCATCAAAACCCTGATTTGTCTCCCTGGTGTTGCTAGGATGTCGAGGGAAATAATGCGGAGGATCTTTGGACAAAACACGAAGATAGTGTTTCGCCCTGGGGCCACCTCTCTGTAGACACGCTTTGTTTGGTCGTGTTTAATATGAGCTCATATTCCTCAGGGCTTTCTCTTTTCAATTAGATATTTCACGAAAAGAAGCACTGCCAGGATAACTAACGCATTAGAACATGTCACAACCCACTATTTTATTTGTTGCAAACTAGCAACTGTTCGAATGTGGTCCGCCACAACTCATTCCTCACATCAACACATTCATTGTTGGACATACTGTTATTGAATTTTCATCGTTGGCTATATGCTATAAGGAGATTTGCAATAGTCTAAAGGTCAAAAAGAGCTGCAAATAGGCTGCTCCTAGTGTAACCTCGATTTGAAATGCTACAAGATGAAAATTACTGATAACGCGAAAACAGTGACAGCCTCTGGAGTTATTCCAGATTAAGGCCAAATCGTGGTGAAGGAAATCGATGCTGCCATTTGGAATCAGTGGGAATGAGAGATCGGAATAAATGCATCATGAGCTTTATGCTCCTCGGTGCAACGCTAAACGTCACGCGCTGCAAGTCGCTGACCTTCCTGTTTCGCTTGTGTGTCTCCACGCCTCTCTGCTCACCCTATGGGCACTTATAACATTTTAAGGTTATTGGTCCCCGTTTGATTGGCCCGTTCCGTTGTGACAGACCCCGTGTTGTGCCCTGCGGGACGATGTCAAAATGTTAATTTGTTGTGCAGAGACAGATTTCAGGCGTTACTGACCATGAAACAATCGAACGCTGTTTTGCCGTATAATCATGTGAAATTATCGTGTCTGTCTAAAACCAGATTTGGAATGCATTCACGCACGTCACACGTTGCGAAGAGACTGTACACCCAGTCATTTGTTTAAACGAAATGCTTTTATTTTGAATCCTCGAATTAAAGGTTAAACACAATAAAGCTCTTCGTAAAATAGGAACAGTCATCCTGATAGGGCTTTTCTGCCTACATACACAGCAAATGCATACATAGAGGTTATATTTATTTCATTGGTCGGTTTGTGTTATGTGTTTAAAATATCTTAAATATATTGAGAGAAGTGAAGTGTCACTTGTGATAGTCATTCAGAAGGGTTTTTGGACGGAATCAACCTCACACAGAGCACATTGGAAAACTACACAAACGAGCCGTAACCGTAAGTCTCATCGACAGATTCCACCAATGGCCTTTTTTCTGAGTTTTAAGTGCTGAGTTTTAAGTGAACGCTTTCGTTACTGATCTCATGTGTCGGGGGTAACCTTGTACCATGTGTCTTAAGACTGTTTTGGTGACAATCTATGCAACGGACTTTTCATGAAGAAATGCAGCGAATAATACAAGGCTGACAGCCTAACACGAATACACGCCATTTCAACAGACCTTTGCTTCTTGTCTTAATTTAAACGGTATCTGTGGACACATGCTCTACCAGAACTCAATTGCACTTGCGCTTGACGAGGCCTCTACGAGAATCGGATATTAGTTTTGAGTCCAGTTCATGACAGAGTGGAAAGAGTTTTGTAAATACGACACACGGGGATGTGTCCATTTCAGGCATTTCCAAATGCCAAGTGTGTTGGAATAAACAGTGTTCATTGCAGCGAGCTGGAGAGATCGGGTTTCAGGGCTCGCTTTCAGAGGAGACGTAGCTGCTCGGAGTCCGCCTCTGCCAGGACGGTAGCAGTGAGAGAGCACTTGTGTGCAGCAGGATCTCCGCACGCACGGCTCGGCTGCGCTCGCTAGCGCTTGCATTGCTTTCTTAATGCTGCTCTTTCACCCGCAGTGCGAAACTTGCATTTGCGCTCGCTCCGCGCATGCATACGCCGAGCAGGGTTCTCTGTATAAAGTGTATCGAGTTTCGGTTTTACTCTTCGTCTAAGGAGAGTTCGTATGCCACTTCACCTTCATGATGGTGGCCTAGAGCCTTCTCAAAATACACGTTGCGATCAAAGTTTAATTATATTTATTCCTTCACTTTTATGTACGGCCTAGTTTAATGCACATGTTTAAAGGGACACCATGACCTCAGTACGGCAGAGCATGAATGAACTCGACCTCAAAGGTGGCGGTTTAGTGTTATGTCACCACCTATGGCTTTCACCTCTGATGGAATGCCATAGAAACTTAATGCTCTTGGAATAAACTGGAAAGCATGAGGATGGGTTTTTTCTTAAACCATGTTATATGTTCATTGAAAGATGCCATCTCAGTCCATTTCATGTAGCACATGTCAATTAAAACAGTTTGAGGACCCAAAGCGATCATTCCTTTCAAAATAAATTGCTGAATAAGTATTTCATGTCACTCTAGTCGTAACATTCAGATCATAGCATATGGACACATGTTGGTAGTCCTACGTTTTGGTCCAAGTGAGGACACTGACTGTGCCGGCTCAGAACAGACTTCAGCGCAAGATCTCGGCTACCGACACGGAGTGGGCGAGGAGTTAGCGTCGTTTTGTGAGGCAAAAACAAATACTTCAACGCAAGTTTTTGGTAACGGGGGGGTGCGCCTAATTTGCATATTGGCTCTTCTTTAACAAATAATCTAAAAGGCCAATTCCTTTTTCTTATTTGGCTTGGGGTGAATAGACGTGTTCAGCTGCAAAGTCCTCCGGTAACAGCACGGGTCGCACAATGCTGCTGTTGTTGATTTTCATGTAGTCAAGGATTGTTCTGCCAGCTAGCATGCGCTATGTGGTTAGGAGAGAGAGAGAGAGCGAGGCCTGTTTGCCCCTAATGCAAATAAAGGGACAGCTGTTGGAGTTGTCCGCTCCGCGGTCCCTCGCGCTCACCTCCTCCCTCACCCCAACGACTGCACGACACAATAGCTTCCTTATGGGGGTTGTGCGCTCGCCTAATTATGGCGCATATATACTACTGACTTACTACAACTCGCCTTTCTTTTAATAGTCACGATTGCTCCTAATGGATTGCTGTAACTTAAACTGGATTGATTTTGGCGGCAGGGATATTCATTTTTAAACTGGAGCACGCGCGCTTTAAAAAGCGGTCAATCAGAAAACATGCAGCGGCTATTTAAACTGTATTTCTGAACTCCTACCCAAATGCAACCGTTGTTATTCCAACATTAAGACGCCATACTGGTGTCTTGCCAGTTTCTGTGGAAGTTCCATGGAAATTCTTCGCAGCAAAGAGCCTAGCATCTAAATGTGCCAGCACTGATTTTGGAACGTTCGGGTTTTGGAACTAGTATGTGTTGTTGTACTGTATCTCTAGTTTATGGCTTCTTATGGCTCTCACTGTGTTGTATTTTTAGTCTTGAGTTTATTGGTCCTTTGTTCTTGTATGTCTGTCATGTGTGCTGTTTTGATAAGCCAGTTCCCCACATGTGTATTAATAGAGCATTTATCTATGTATTTATCTGTCTGTCCATCTAGTGAGTGAGCGTCAGTGCCTTCTCAGGTCTGCTTACTTTGTTAAAGAGGTGTGTCATCAGATTCCAAACCACTGCTACAAAACATTGTGTTGATTCCATAACATCCGCCCCATTCCAACGTTCCACCCAGCGCTGAGTGATAGGAACTGAATATTTACGGGATTCTCAATTGTCATTTTATTATACTGGCCCCGCTGTGGCGGGTGCGTCACACAGTTATTGATTTTTTGCATAGTTCAACTTTTTGACATTTGCCGACCACATGGCTGTCATTGGATCATTTCACGTGAAGTGGTGCAATGAAAAGATAAAACATTGAAAAGTATTTCTCGTTCTCGGCTGCACAAACTTCTCCGCCCCCAATGTTTAGATAGAATCCCTGTTAGCTGCAATTATGCAAACTGTATGATCGCTCAGCTTTCTTCTGAATACTCGCCCCTTTCTGTTTCTTTAGTAATGTGTCTGAATTATATCTGTTTATTTCTTATTGTGGACAGCGCTTCCGTCCTTGCGCTCACTCCGTCCAGTATTTCGCTTTGATGAGCCAAGCCTAACGTCACCGTAAACGCATTCATTATTTCAGCGCATAGTTTGTATGATCTTTAATCACACCTATGTAAAGCTGGAAAATCAGTGGTGTTTGCCTGTCCCTTGAAAGGAGAACTTGATCTGGCAACAGTGCAGGTCCATTATCACGTGAGCAATTTTCCAGACACCCCCTGTCAGTCCATGTTAAAGTCCGCCCGGCAATAAAGTCTGCGAAACAATGCAGCGCCCCCCCTTTCCTAACGCTTCGGCCTCAGTCGGCGGCTGTGGAATCCGGGTGCTTAAAATGTGGCATGTTGGCTGTATCCGATAAGCAGGCAGTCTGGCTACGCGGGACAGAGTAGGGGGTGGACGTTCCTTTGTGATACGTGTGTAGGGTGGATACCTCTCAGTTTGGAACCGCGTGTATAGTGCCAGCATTCATTGTCCTGTTAGTGTAAAGTGTGGGCAATTACTGGAATCATGCACGTCGCGAGTCCACCGGTAGCCGACCTACAGCGATGCTTCCTTATAAAGCATTTTACGACTTAAATATCGACGCGTTTACAGCCAGGCGTAACATTAGAGTGAAATTTAATAGCCCTTAATCAGACCTCAGTAATAAGCGCGGCTGGGACTGCGGCGTCTGTCTGGCGTTAACCCTTTACTTCTGTAGCCTGTATATTTTAACTTAATGGGGACCCTTAAGTAAAGCCATTAAAGTCCGTTGTGAAGTCCCCGGCAAAAGACATACGTGTTCTATCGCATGTAGATCAAACTAAATGGCTACAGAAGGCAAAATGTTTATTTTAGAACTGATCGTCACATACTCTCTGAGCCATGAAATGAAGTAGCCTACTGCGCGACAGGTCTGGTGCTGATCCCAGATTCCAGTCGTAATAATGATATATGGTCTTATCTTGGTGAGCAGCTGTTATCTTCTCTCGAATATGGTGTCATTGCAATGAATGCCGAAGATTACGACAAATGAAAAGGAACGCCTATTTTGAGGTATCCACATGGCGTCTGTAATTGGGCTAAATCAGTTTTTAAAAAAAAAAAAAAAAAAAGAAACACGTTTAATGAGGCAATTTCAGATCTGTTTTTTTTCTGGAACATACATACAGAGTCTAGACCACGCGTTCAGCGTCACCTTAACAAAGTTTCCTGACGGATGAGGGATGGTGATGGGGGCACTGGTGCAATGAACATGACACGCGACCCTCGTGGAATAGAATTAGGTAATCCTGACGCTGTAAATTACTTTATATAGTAAAGTTGTATATCAGTTCATTTACGTCAAGGTGCTTGATTCTGAAGACAAATGGTTGATATATTTTTCATGTTAGTTTCCCGAGCACCTTCGAAATACCACCCACAGGATGGGGGTCGTCAGGAAGCTATTTTTACTATTAACTATTACTTTGAAAATGGGCGTCATGTCAGGCGCATAATTTTGACTATTATTTTAGTGTAATATTATTACGGCATATAACGCTAAATCAACTTTGAAAATTCAGCTTTGCCCCATGTAAATTCAAACAATTTCAAACATGCAGTGTCAGCATACCACTCAACAATGGCAGCTGGGCGAGCAGGTGTGGTTTAGCAGACAGTTCCAAATGTCTTTGACATTTGCGTGGTTGCAAATCTCTTACACAATAATTCAGGTAGTAGTTTAATTTAATTAAAATCGTCCTCAGAGCGGGTTTGTTGTTTTAGAGCACTTCTATAAGAAAACACTTACAAAGAGGCCAGCAATTGTGGATGATTTCAGAATGAATAGAGGTGGTCTCGCTACTGCAGTACACCAGATACCTTGGATATCTGACTCAATAAGCATTTATATCCTTGAAATCCATTACAGACTGAAAGGAATTTTGTTTCTTTCTCCGGCGTATCTTTGCAGTTTCTGCCAGCCAGTCGTTATGCTGTCTGTGACACCTTATCTAAAAAGCCCAGCACACGTAGCGACGTGTGCCTTGACACGTTTTCTCCTTCCCACGGGCGAACTTGTAAAATGACGTGCTGCATCTTTAAGAGACTACAAGCGCCGAAGCCGTATAAGGCTGGCAGCCTGCCAAAGACAGGAAAACGAGAGGGCGCCGAAACGCGGCCCCTGAGCTGATACGGTCGACTTATCTCGATCGCTGGCTTCCTCCCTCCGCTTCGTTTCTGGCGAGGAGGTCGCGTAGCGCTACAGGCAAACCCCACACCTCGGGAGCCCATTACAAAAGTGTACAGACTTGGCGGTTTCCTGTCTTACCCTGATGCAAACTTCCCCGCCATGCCCTTCTCATTAATGCGGCGGGCGCATGAAATGCCATTACCGTAGGCTTGACATCAGAATTATCGCTGAACGTCGTCACTTGTAGTGACATTTAACGCTTCAAGAATTTTGATGGGGAGTACAAAACGCCAATTTATATAATCGGACAGACACTTAAAACCGGTGGCAGCGTGAACCGAATCTGCGCAATCTAGTTCTATAAGCGCTCCCATTTGTGGCAGTGATAACGGAAAATAGCGGGTGTTTTGAATGGATAGCCGTTGGACATTTGTTAGGTTTGACTTAGTATTTATCAGTTATCGTTATTTTTCGTAGGTTATAATAACTGCCCGTAAATGGAACCTTCATTTGCATCCAGGTAGGGTTGTTCATAGCTGATTGGTTTTCTTTGCTCTCACACATTAGATCCTACGCAATTATGTGAATTGTGAAAACTGGAAGCGCTGAAAATTATTGTGCATCGCTGTATTGAAACTGACTCGGCGTTTATAGGCGCCACTTATGAATCGCTTAGCAAATGATTATCTTGATATGCGATCGCAGCTCTCGGATAACCTGACGGTAGTAAACTTCTCTTATGGCTGTACGGAGATAGGTGCTGTAGCCCGCCTCAGCACTCCCTCCTTCACTGTAAGACATCTGATAAGGAATGATGTTAAGATTTTGGGTTTTAGTTTACGCATACTGTGACAGTGGAACAGAAGAGATATTGCGTGGCCAGGAACGAGTTACAAAGTAACACAACTCAGTTTTTTTTCCCTCGGAAGAATGATTTATGCATGGTTGCCTTCCGTCTATTTAGAGAGATAAAGGTCAGTGCGTTGGTCTGCTGCTCCTTGTAGGCAGTGGCGGACTCAAGCTGTTTGAAGGGCAGGGGCGAAAAAATAAAAAGGGCACCTGGTGCACGACATGGGGCCCCACCAGCACGCAAAAGCTATGATGCATCATGTATGATGCAATAGTTTTCATCCTTGATTAAGATTAACATTATGTTATCAGGCGATCCAGATTAAAAGTATAACCACACCTTTATGATAAAAACACACAGGGAACTATAAACCTTTAAAATGTTTATTTCACAAACACCTCCTAAGTAAAACACAGAGGGAACTATTAACATTTGTTTTACAAACACACAGACAGACAGATGTGATAATGTCAATGAGAAAGCTATGGTTTGGGAGCTTAGTAGTCAGGGAAAGGAGATGGTGGGTGGTGGGGTCATAGCAGAATTCTTCTTTTGGCCATGTGTTTATATACACTATTTCACCAAAAGTATGTGGACACCTGAACATCACACCTATATTAGCTTATTGGACATCCCATTCCAAAACCATTTTTACATGCTATGCGCTTCAGCACTTGGTGGCCCCGCGTGGTCTTCACTTCCACTTGACAATAATAGCATTTACTTTTGACCGGGGCAGATCTAGCAGGGCAGAAATTTTGCAAACTGACTTGTGGCAAACATGGCATCCCATGACGGTGCCACATTTAAAGTCACTGAGCTCTCCAGTACAACCCATTTTACTTCCAAGGTTTGTCTATGGAGATTGCATGGCTATGTGCTTGATTTTATGCACCTGTTAACAATCGGTGTGGCTGAAACACCGGAACTCAATCATTAGGAGGTGTGTCCACATACTTTTGGCCATATAGTGTATGTCAATGACCTCATTATGGTCAACTGGGATATCCCTCTCAATTGACAGCAGCAGAAGATCAGAGAGCCTTCTTTCCCCACATCAGTTTCTGAGCTGGGTTTTTATCAGCTTCAGTTTACAGAATGATCGCTCTACTGAAGCAGTTGTCACCGGGATTGTAGGATATATTTTGAGGACCATAGTCAGATTAGGGAAAAGTGATTCCACATCGTTGTCTTTAAGGCACCTTAGAACAGCTTTGATGCAGAAAAGATTTGTTAGTGTTGTGGTAGCAGGGTTTGAGAGGTAAATTAAAAATCTTCTTAAAGTATCTGGCGGCACCCCTAGACTGTCGTCACGGCACCCACTTTGGGAAAGCTTGCCCTAGAGAGCATGTTGTAGGGGAGACTGTAGGGCACTGCATCTCATTTTCTTCACTGAGATTTTTTTCTCTCCATTGCAAGGGCACTTCATCGTGTTTTCTCACTTGGAAGGGCATCTAAGAGGGCACTTCATGAGTTTTTTCATCAGAAAGGCACCTGTAGGGAACCTCAAATTTATAACATAGTAAGGGCACCTATCACACCTATCACCTATCACCACATCACTTTTTCTCCACTGGAGGGGCATCTATTAGGAAACTTCCCCACATTCTCACGCATGTAGGGACACCCTTTACAGCACTGCATCACAGTTTATCCACTGGAGGGGCACTTCTCCATTAGAGGAGCACCTAATTGGGCACTTCATCATGTTTTCTCACCTGTAGGAGAACCCTATACAGCACTGCATCCAATTTTCTCTACTGGAAAGAGACACTGTCATGCAGGGGCGGCATAGAGGGCACTTCATAATGGCACCCTCTTCCATTGGAAGGGCACCAATAGAGAACGTCAAATTTAGACCATTGTCAGGGCACCTTATAGGGCGCTGCATCACATTTTCTCCACTAGAAGGGCACTCATTAAGACACGTTTTCAAATTTTCTTGCTCTAGCCTGCACATCATCATAATTTATTGCATGAAGGGGCACCCTAGAGGGCACTAAATCATTTTTTCCCATGTGAAGGGCAGCCAATAGGGCACTTCCTCTTGTTTTTGCCACTCTAGAGGGCACTTTAGCGACGCATAGCCTTCTCTTTTACCTGTAAACGGTCCTTTGTCTAAATTCAAAGCCACCCTGAGAGGCGCTTGAACTGTACACCTCACGATTATTGACCGTTTCTGTTCCTGCCGAGCGTCAAGCGTCGGGACACTGAATTCAAGGCATTATAAACTCCTCCGAAAAGAAGCTGCCTCTGAGTTCGCGCACAAGAACATTTAGTGCAGCTTCATGTGTACGTGAAGAGGCCTATTCAGATTGACCGTCTGAAAAACACATCCGCGTATACTATGGTTTCTTTGTTACTTTCTATAGTTCTATAGTAAACCTTACAACACACATTATATTATATATTATAAATTAAATAAGACTTGACGTTTATCTAACGTCAGTGAAATACACCATTATACCCCTACCCTCTTATCCCTCGAGTAGCTTCAGATTATTTTGAATTTGGGGCCGTGAAACGTTAGCACCCAGTATAGCCCGTAGACAATGAAATATCTTGCGGAGGCACCAAGTTTGGATAGCTACTCTTTCATGCATGGTTTTGGTTTAAACTAAGAAGCTAGAAAAATTCTGTCTCATCTAGGCAAGAAGCGCAGACGTGTTGCTCTCTGCGGCAGACGTGCGAATCTCAGGCACAATTTTGTGTGTTCGTCCGTGTCAACTAGCGGATCAAGTGGGAAAGCGGCTCTAGGCTGCGGCTGGTGCCCCTCTTAAATTAGATAAAGTCGCCTGATGGCGGGGGACTGTCACAATCCTGCATCTGAACACGTTGGTTTATTCTGCAATTTTATCCAAATTCGGCACAATATTTTGTGAAACCATGAATGTTAAATTAGCATGACATGTGGTTGTGATTATGACTGCACTAATCCTCTCAATCAATCAATCAATCAATCCACCATAATCAAATTCTCACAGGGTGCTTTGTATTGTATTCATCCCTAGTTTGAAGAACATATGTAATTGTAAATGTGGTACCAATAACAACTGACACAAGTTTATAAAGTAACTTATTTCCAGTTTCACCATAGTGTTTTCTATGTTCTTCACAATGACAATAATAAAATGAGGAACTGGTGAAATGGCTGGGAAATTGAGGTGGGGGGCAAAGCATGGTGAAGCTACATGTACACTGGCACAAATGGAGTTTACCACCAGCAAGGAGTCCAGAGGCTTCCAGAGACTTCCCTTTGGCGCCCTCAGGACAGCATTCTTATTGGTTCCTCTGATCTGATTCTCTTTCAGAGGCGAGTCAGGGAGGGGACGTCATGCTCTCTGCGACGCCACTGTATGGAACGATTCCCACCTGGATAAGCAATGAGAGGGCTCGCATGTGTGGAATTAATGAGGACAGGTCAGTTGCTACATCTGTCTTCTTTAACACTGCACTTCAGCTTCTGTTGATACTTCAAAGTTTTTGAAAACATTTCAAGAGAAGCTCCTCTTTCCTCTTCCTGCTACTAAACATATCATTGACATTTTGGTTGTGATACGCTCCTCTGAGCTTTAATTAACTGAAGTTTTCGAAGCACGTACTGTGAGTAATTCTTCATAGCTTTTTGCAGCTCGGAGTCCCTAACTTTGGGAGGTGTTCATGGCAAGTTGTGTGGTATTGCCTGTTGACTGTTATCAAAGAACATGTCTCTGGATTGTATCACCACATGCTTGGAGGAGTATCAGATGGCAGTGTGTGATGGCTGACACAGAGACAGGCTGTTTTCTTGCCAGTGAGGAAAATGAGATGAATGAGAACGCAAGCGTGCTGCCGTTGTCTGCAAATAGGCCTCGCAGGCCAGGGGTCAGCTGCTGTAATAAAGAGTGGAGGTGCGTAACGTTCCTCCTGTGGTTTACAGCTCAGGCTATTTGTAGTATAACGGCTTACTGAACGGCTGACTGAATCCTGTCTCTGCAATGCAAAATGACTTCCTGTCCGCTGGGAGAAATGCACCGCGCGTGACGTTACTAGAGAGCGTTTCTTTAACAGCTGGATCCAAAGGCAGAGTGGAAGCTCAGCTCATGGGGGTGGAAGTGTGCGTTCATCTGGAGCTGTGGTAGATGGGAACGACCCCAGACGGGGGCCGGTAATGGCTGTGATGCAAGAGAGTCGCCCAGATTTACAGCGGTGATGCTTTCCAGTGGAGGAACTAGTAGTCCAGTAGTCTCACCGGAAGTAGTGATTTTTATCATTAAACGTCTAGCTTAGATGCAAGTAATCACGCACAGTCTCCCTGTAGAAGCAGGTAATCATGCACAGGCTGTCCTTAGAGGCAGGTAATGGCCTCTGAGAAGCGCACACGGGGCCAGCATGCTGTTGTGCTGCGAGTGTCTGGGCTTGCGCTCGGAGTGCTTGGCAGAGAAAGGCGTTGCTTGGGGAGGGCATACGTGGTGCAGCGCTTCATCAGTCAAGACTCTGGATGGTGTTTCCCGTCTAGCCACACAACAGCAGGTAGCGCCACGCAGCATACGGTGTGCCTCACTGTTGCCAGGCATGGGGCCAGCCTGCTGCACTGCCTAAGGGGCCTTAAAATGAGCAGTTTGCCTTTCCATTGGGTTCATAATCTATATGAGAGCTGAGTTACTCATAGTTAATTTTGGTTAGATTGGCAACAGTGAAATTAAATGTAGTTGGTTCCAGGCTATTTCCGAGCAAATGCTTGCTCCTATTATCGATTCTTTGGCAGACGGGTTATCCTTCAGTCAGTAAAGCAGCCCTGCACTGTGGCTGTATGTTGGGGTTGGGTTGTATCATGTTCTGGATGTTTGACAGAAAATGATCTCACAGAACAGGGCTTTGACGCCATTGCCCTCGTATGTTGGTTTAAATAAAGAAGTAGCATTTCATTTAATCAGAGGTCTTTCCTACATTCTCCACTGTGTAGTTTACAAACCTGGCTTTATTTCTGTGACATGACCTGGGGCTGGCTATTCTACCAGGGCACAAATACATTAGCACTCGTGAGCCAGTCTGTGGATCCACCCGGAGCACCTTTTGTCTGGGTGATTCTGGTAAAGACGCAAAATGTGGCTTAAACAGATTGTAGATTGTGTTAAAGCAATTTGTTCTTGAGGCCTTCTTGTCTCCGGCTGTTTTTTTGGAGTTTTAAGCTGGATTGCACAGGTGGGAGACTGGTTTCTGTGAGTGTTAGGCTGGTTTCTGTGTGTTTGTCTGGTTTCTATGGGTACATGGGTGGTCAGAGTGTTAGGCTGGTTTCTGTGAGTGGTAGTCTTTAGAGCTCTGTTTGCAGCTGGTACAGATGATTTTAGGACCTCATGTAGGTTAATATGTTACAACTTTACGAAGGGTTTATTTTGGTCATTTAATGACAAAAGTAAGTGCCTCTTGCAAATCCAGATAACTGCTGAATTAACTGCTGGATAGCTGCAGGTATTGGTGCCCGAGCATTTCTCCCGGCAGTAACAGGTCCAAATAACTTGTGAGATGTAGCTGTCCCTCTTGCTATTTGCTGGCTGAATGCAGGGGTCAAATAGCACATGTTCACTCCCCCTGGGGTGGGGTTGAGGGGTCATGGAGCTGGAATGGGAACAAGATTTGCCTTGCTTTTATTTCTAGGGGGCAGTGATGGTGTTGTTGGATGGATGGATGGATGGATGGATGGATGGATGGATGGTTGTGGACCCACCCCCCAGCTTGTACTAACTGTCAGAAACACCCCCCAGCATCTGGTAACTAGAACAGGACTGGGGAAGTGAAACAGACCTGTAAACCCATCAGTGCTTGGTGCATTCTGTGGCAGGCCGGCAGTGGCTTCCCTTATGTCACTTTACAGCCGCGTGCCGCGGGGCTGTGGGAGGCCACTGCATCTGAACCTACAGTGCGTGACGGTAATGCCCCTATGAACCAATGACAGCAGCTGTGGCCCTGGGGATATGAGAGGTGCACTGAGGTGTTCCTCATCTGCATGCTGGCTGCGTCAGGGACAGGCTCTCAGGTCAGGGGAGTGCAGGAGCTCTGCTGCTCCTGAAGACCTTTGCTTTTAATCTCCTCATTAAGTCTTTCTGATTGGTGGTAAAACTCCTAGAGATGCTGATATCATGCACCTGCTACAGCAGAAAGATTTACCCTTGCTGGGAGCATTTGTCAAACCATAGCAGTTTCACAAAGCTATTTTTCATTCTAAAGGGTGATTTTAAGCAATGAATGGGGTTTTGGATTTCTAAATAATTCTAAATACAGAACAGCTAATGACAGGCTGATGAGAGCTTTGTTGGATGGGCTGGTGCTGGTCAAAGGCAGATGGGGCCCCCTTTGAGCTTGGTTCTGCTTGGATTCTTCCTTTTCAGTCTTTCCTCGTCACTGTTGGCTTAGGCTTGCTCTTGGGGGTTTAGGCCCAGGATCTCCGTAAAGCTGCTTTGTGCCAATGTCCTTTGTAAAAAGCGCTATACAAATAAAATTGAATTGAATTGATTTGTTCCCAATGTTAAAGACTCCCCTGGTGCTCAGTCATTGTTATGCTGTTCACAGGAAGGCGCCTGGTAGTTGCAGTGAACCTCAGAAAAAACATCTGGAACTGAGAGACGGAAATCACACCATACAAAGTATGGTAAGACTTCTTCATGTCTGTTATTGAACTCCTTTTCCTCTTGTGACTTTTATCTATGAATGACACTTCCTCTTGACCTTATCAGGAGTCTAACTTGCTCTGATCTTTCCCCCTCAGTCAGAGTACAACAGCACCGGTGGGTGTGTTCAGTCACAATCACCTCCTCCTGATCTCAGGCCACTTTTACATCTGCTTTCAAAATCTAAAGTGGCGCAAACCACTATATAATCAGATATTCAATAAACCTGCTTCCTGGCATTAGTACCCTGGGTGGACGGTCATCCTACTCCCAATGATATACTTGGCCAGGGTCATCTGATAATCTTCGATAAAGACATAGCAGAACACACTGCCTAGGCTACTGCTGACACTTCATTTGTAGAGGCCGCTGTTGTGCCTTGACTCCAGTCCGTAATCACTCAGTTAGCTGCAGGTGAGTAAGTACTAATGAAAGAACTACCAGTTTCAAAGGGAACTCGTACTGCAAATATAGTGAGGAAAAGTCATTCTCAGAGGCTGCAAAAATAAAATATATTTTCTTTAATTTAACTGTTATTCATGTTTAAGTGCAGACCAGTGTTTCAAACACAAGATCATTATCAGTGTCAAGATGTCTGACTGCTTATTTACAAACACGTTTTGAACCTGGGTATGAAGAACAAACTCTCCAGACCAGGAGGGCAGCAGTATCTAAAGTTGTAGCTAACCTCTCCTCTACTAAGTAGCTAGTAAACAGCCCACAGTAGCTACTCTCTCAATCAGAAAAAAATCACATTATCTCTGTTCATTCATTGTTAAGGGAAAGAACACATCTATCTAGCTAACATGAGATAAATAGTTAACTAGTCTACGTGGTCCCCAATCTGAAAGACTGGACTAAATGATTTTGTTGGTATAGAAGTTAGATCCTCTGTTGTAGTTAAAGCTCTGGCCTCTCCTCAGCCAAGCTGATCAACTTGTCCTCATTCTCCTCTTTTCAAATTGCTTTCATGACTGCAGTTGCAAAGTTTCTTCTAGCCCCCCCCCCCCTCTCTCCTTGTTGTTCATTTACGTTCTCTCAAGGGGAACCCCCCCCCCCCCGTTTATTGGCCCAAGGGTGACATATTCTCATCCCAGCAGCAGCATCAGCAGCAGCTGACGTCTCTGAAAGAACCCTTTTACTTTCACGTCCTCCAAATTTCAAATAAATTCTGTGTCTCTGTTCAATGACGTCAGTTGTGTGTATATTTTTCCTCCAGATCTGTTTTCCGGTAATCGGTGCCTTAAGTGGCAGGACAGATCAAAGCAGTGATCCTTGTAAAATGAAGCATTTTAACTGATAGCCGGTGGTGTTTTTAATATATATTTGAAAATCTGTGTTGGTAACAAAATATTTTAGTATTATATGGGACAGGGCATAGGATTAAAGCATGTGGCTGTTCTGTAATGCACTATTTAATAGGGTAATATATCTGTTTCTTGCATTAAATGTTTTTTTTTTTCTTTTTATATTTCTTCTATTTTCTTCTATATTTCTTTTTCTTATCGCTTTTTGTGTGGTGGCTTCTGATGGAGGGCACATACTGTGTGTGTGGTGCCACAGTGCTCTTCTCTGCTGTTTGCCTTAAGTCTGGCTGTATGAGAATCGCATCCCTGCTGTTTGCCTTAAGTCTGGTTGTATGAGAATCAAATCCCTGCTGTTTGGCTCTTGTCTCCCTCACCCCTCTGTGGGCGTGTTTTAGGTGGATGCGAGCGCAGCCTCCAGGATGAATCCGCTCATAGCGCTCAGCATGGAGCAGGGCGGCCTGATGAGGGACGGCCTGCGCGCTCACAGCGGGATGGTCTACCCGGGCATCCAGGCACTGTCCAATGACAAGGCAGGGAGGGAGGGGAGCTCTTCCGTGGGGCTGGGCTACCTCAGTGACCGCATCTCTGACCTGTACTATAAGCCTGATGTCGCCCTGGAAAGCAGGAAGCCAGCCAGCGACTATGTGGGCCTCTACAAGAGCACTCCGCCCGGCCTGCCGAAACCCATGCTGGTGCCAGGGGCTGTGGGGGAGTCCTTGGGCCTAGAGCACCGCATGGGTCCCGGTGACAAACAGTCGGACCGGAGCCTGGGTGGCAGCGATGGGTACCTCCGCCTCCCCTGGATCAGCCCGTACCCAGACGCAGGCATGTACTCCTATCTGGATTCTACCAAATACGCCCTCAGCATGTACAAGGCCTCCTTCTTGTCCCAGCCGCCCCCGTACCTGCAGCAGCACCTGGCCTATCAGTCCCTGTGTGCCGGAGCGGGGGGCAGCCCGGCCGGCGCCGAGCGTGTGTTCTACGTCCCCCCGTACAGCCCCGCCCCCATCTCCTCCCCGCTCGCGCCCCCTTTAAGGGTCCCGACTGCGACCGTCGCCCCAGCTGGCCTCCCCACCCTGGTGCACGGCCAGGAAAAGAACGCCGGGCCCCGCATCCACCAGGAGCCTCCCCGCTTCGGGCATCAGGCGCAGCAGCTACACCCCCAACCCCACAGTGAGCGAGCGCACAGCAGTAACAGCAAGTCCAGCCGCAACCCCTCCAGCAAAGGCAGCAGTGGCTTTAGCCTGAGTAGTAGTAGCGGTAGCAGCAGCAGTAATAGTAAGAACAGCAGCCTCCCTGTGGACTCCACCTCAGCCATACTGTTGGCCTCTCCCCGCACGCCCTCCTGCCTCACCCAGCCCTCAGCTCCGCCCCCACCACCCCAACCCATCGAAAGCACTTTGGACTCCCAGAAGCTGCTGCCGCGAGGCCTGCATTCCTCACCCTCTTCATCCTCCTCTTCATCCCGTGCTGGGTGCATGAGTGGAGGAGGGCTTGGTCCCGCATCGCCAGCTCTGCCTGACAGCCACAACTCCAAAGCCAAGGAGGGGGGCTCCGAGCGCCGGGGCAGCAGTGCGGACAGGAAGTGCAGTAAGTCTCCCCACAAGACTTCTTCTGAGAAGCCAGCTCAGCGCACTCCTTCCAAAGACCTGGCGGATAAGCCTTTGGACCTGTCTGCCAAATTAGGGGAATTTGGAAGTGCTCCCAACGGATTCTCTCATAGACTGGAGGTCTCGGCCAAACTGGGGTATTCTTCTTCTGCTCGATATGGGCTGCCACCCAGTCGAGAAGTTCTGAAGGAAACACTCTCCTCCTCCTACTCCTCCACCTCCTCCTCTTCCTCCTCCTCCTCCTCCTCCTCCTCAGTTAGCACTT
The DNA here is from genome assembly GCF_013368585.1 of Megalops cyprinoides. Lineage (NCBI taxonomy): Eukaryota > Metazoa > Chordata > Actinopteri > Elopiformes > Megalopidae > Megalops > Megalops cyprinoides. The sequence goes on from NC_050593.1 coordinate 10,131,619, forward strand.
CTTCCAGACCTCCAGAGAGGCCTGAAATAATCAGCACCTTACACTCCTCCTGGGTGGTCCCTGGCTCTGCCCCTGCCTGCAGTGCAGAGGCCAATCACAACCAAGTTCCGACCATCGTCAGAAACAAGCACCTGGATCGTGTGGCCCCCCAGCAGCGCAGCTCCTCATGTCCCAGAATTGGGGAGTCACGCTGCACCCCTGCCCCTAACTCCACCCCCACCGTGGTGACTTCCACCGGCCGCCCTGCGTCTGCCTCCCCCTCCCCCAACGTGAACAGTGAGTGGCCCAAGGCTAGTCCCAGCATTCCCGAGAAGGATGTGACAGCTGGCCACATTACCTGCCAGACCTTGGGGAGCAAAAAACCCACAAAAGCTCCCGAAAGACCTGAGAGACAGGAAATCGCCTACAAGCAGCTCCATCTGGAGAATGGTCATGCCCCTAGCCACCTTTACCTGCCCCAGAATAATACATTTCTGCCCCCAAACTTGGCATACACAAACAGATACCTGCCGTTCTCTGTTCCCGACAGCGTGTCCCTCCCTCATGTGGGCCTGTCGGGTAAAGGGCCAGTTTACCCGCACCCTGCCCTGCTGGGCAGCAGTAGCCTGTACCCGGCACACCTGGCTCCAAAGCACTGCCTCTCCTACACGCTGCCTCCCAGTCACGGCGAGTACCTCACCTATCACGATTCGCAGGAGATGGTGCACCCCCTGATGTCTCCCCGCCTGACCCTGGACTCCAAAGGCGGAGAGCACGTAGGGCATAGATCCAGGCCCCAGGACAAGCACAGACACAGCCAGGATTCTGCCCACCCCAGTCGCCACACCGCTGAGCTGGCCGGCATACCGCCCAGGCCTGACAGGAAAGCGGAGAAGCCCCCGCCAGCCGTTGGCATTAGTCTGATCCAGGACGACACGCACAGTGGGTCCCAGAAGGCCCCCAGCGCTCTCCCTGCCAGGAAAGGGGATCCCAGCCGCCCCACGGGCAGTGGGCCAGCCAGCAGCGATGGGGCGGAGCCGGAGCTCATGCAGATTCTCCTCTCCCGCCAGCAGGCCGAGGCCTGGCGTAGACCTCACACGGAGGAGCAGGGTGTCGGCGACAAGTGCGTCTCCCCCGCCGTCTCCCCCGCGAGGCTCAGTCCAAGCGAGGACAGCCCCTCCCCCCTCGGCCTGCTGGAGCAGCAGACGCTCCGCTGCGCCCGTACGTCAGGGGACAGGAGCCGTAAGGACCATCTGAAGGAGTGCCTGGGACACGATGAGGCCCAGCGGTACGACGATGGCGGCAGCCACTGCTCCTCCAAGACCTGGAGGTCCAGCCTGGCCAAAAGGATCGCCAACTCCTCTGGCTACGTGGGCGACCGCTTCAAGAACGTCACCGCAGAGCTGTACGGTGATTCCAGCAAGCTGAGCCGAGAGCAGCGCGCCCTGCAGGTGAGTCCGCGAAACTGCATCCAGGAGGCAGGATCTGGGAGCTTTGTGTGTGTATGTCTGTTTTAACATCTTTAACAGATGGGGAGAAAGGGAGAAAGACTTCCTACGTCCTACTTCAAAGTCCATATTGAATCTTAACGCCAAGCAGAGTAGAAGTGATTTTGCACAAAATAGAGTTCTTAGCAAAATGTTGTATCGTCTGGGATGCTGCAAGTCCTCATATACAGAGTGACTTCCTATCTTCCTATTCAAAGAGGCATGTTGGGAGACATCTCTGTAGAAGCTGCCAGACAGCTTTCATGTTTTCTCAAACTAAAAGTAGATGTCATATGTATATATATATATATATGCCATGACTGTGAGGATCTGACAGTTGCAGCAGTTGTAATGGCACGGGTCAGTCACCCCCACCCCGACTCTGCGTACTCCCTGAAGCCTCACTCTGCTTAGCAGGGCATGGAAGGTTAAGAAAGGGTTAACACGGCACATGTGTGAAGTGCAAGCCCTGCTACCAAGCATGTTCCCTGTGACCCTGGGGGTGAGGGGTGGGTGGACCTGCTGCTGCTCCCCCCCCCCAAGGACAATACTGCCCTGTAGCCAATCACAGAACCCCGTTCAAGGCTCTGTGTGCTGTCTGCTGCTATGAAGGCTGGCCCCTTTCACTCAGCTGTCTCAGTGGGAGAGGTGACCACTGTCGATTGTACCCCATACATTCACCCCCCCCCCCCACCCTGCCTATCACCTGGAAGCTGAAAAGCTGTGAAACCACTGACCTGTAGACACTCTTTAATTTCGCATGAACACACAGCTCGTTATGTGGAATCAAACATTTAGGTGTCCTGGTATTTCTCATCCCTAACTGGTTTAGAGGAAAACGTGGGCCAGTCTGAGCGCTGTGGCCGATTACACATGTGAGCATACTTCACTGTGGCACGAAGCTGATTCCGTACAGTGTTCTGTGCTCATGCTTACAGTCAAACAGCCTAAATGGAACAGCATTAAAGCTGCATTTCTGGATTTTGAAAAGTCAATACATGAAGCTTTGGCTCCCTTCATCTACAGTGGTCACCTTGAACAAACCCTGTTTTTTTTAATACATTGTACGTGCTCATGCGCAGATAATGTGTCTTTAATGCAAAAAGTGGCAATGTTTTAAAATCCACAATTAAGCTTGAAGGTGTCAATGTTGTGGCGCACTGATTTATTTTATTTCTATTTGACACCGATGTCCTAGTAGGGCTTATGTATGCTGTTGAAATGTTAAAGATGTGACATATCACTGAAATGAATGGCAATATATTGAGCACCCGTTTTAATTGCTTAGATGGAAGGCTTATCACAAGAGGACAGTATTATAAATCAACCTGCCGCTAACTGTGAGGTCAGTTCTTTAAACTTTTTATTACAAATTGACGTTTTAAAGGAGTTTGAAGCCTGCAAAGGCAAAATATTCTGATGGTAGTTTTAGGTGTGTCAAAGGCCAGCTGTGTTCTCCAGGTCTTTCTGATACAGGAGTAAGAGAAGGCATGGAAGTGACAGTAGTCCTGGCTTAGGACTCATGCCTCACTGTTGTCTGAACTCCTCTTTCTTACTGTGACTTGTTTCTCTTCATTAATGGCATTGGCAGTGCAGGGATGTATATTGTGTCCCCTGAGGGTGGTACTGCAGAGATGTCATGTCTGGCCTGTGTGTGTGTGTGTGCGCGTGTGTGTGTTTGCAGCGTGCGATGATGCGTTTCTCCGAGCTGGAGCTGAAGGAGAAGGAGGGCAGCTCCGCGGCGGAACAGGAGCTGGCGGGCGGCCAGCGCGGAGACGGAGACTGGGACGGCAGCCAGCGCAGCGGAGGAGACCGGGACGGCGGCCAGCGCGGCTCCAGGCCCGGGAGCCCCGCCCCCGCCCAGACACAGAGGGAGGGTGAGTGGCCCCCCTTACCCCCCTTACCCCCCTTCCTCCCCCCCCTTGCTGGCTCACGCCCTGGCGGGACCCCAGCGGGCTGTGAGGAGGACGCAGGGCAGTACACTGGCCTCTGACGCTGCCTCCGTATAGAGAGGGATTTGTCGGTGTTTTTTAATCATGGTGGAATGTGTCCCTTAGGCCAGTTTGCATAGTCGGGTAGCGAAACCTCAGAAGTGAAATATCAGCTGTGTGAGAGTGTTATCCTTCCTCTCCCTGGCTGTGTGTCTGAGCTGGGTCTGAGTGTGTTAGCTTGTGTGAAGACTCAGGAGAGCAATGGGGAGGGTGGAAAGGGGAGGTGGCAGGTGAGAGAGAGGTGTTTATGAGCCAGTTGTGTCACTCCGTTGGGTTTTTTGTATTACCGTGGGGTCGATAAGTTTGGACAAATTCAGTGCACAGTCATTTTTAGTTTCAGACTTGAATATGAATGGTTTTATCACTGCAATGGATCAGATTCATGTGCTGTTGAAACAGCAGGTGGCATAGAGCCTCTTGTGCAGGACAGCTGAGTTCCTGGTGCAAGCAAGTACCTGTTGATGGTATGCTGTGTTGAGTGCTTTGTGTTGTTCATTGCCAATCAGTGAGGAGGGGCCAGGGCCAAAGCCCTAAACGGAAAGCCAGGTCTGACCACTCCGGCCTGTTTCAGTACTCCTGCATGTCCAACAGTCATTTTATGCAAATGGCAAAGCTGTTTGGTTTCTATGGGTGAAAATGGACTCTGTTGCCATGGTGATCCCCTTTTGACAGAAGAGTTGCCATAGCACAGATGTGGTGTTTAATTATGGGATGCCTGCGTCATGAGTTATATGATCGCTGTTCACAGTGAAGCCCCTGGCATTGGGCCCCCCAGCTCGTCTGTGTGCCAACGGGGGGGGCAGCATCAGGGAGCGGGCTCTGCCCTGTGCACCGGGCTCTGCCCTGTGCACCAGGCTCTGCCCTGTGCATCAGGCTCTATCTGCATGCTCTGTGAGCTTCTACACACCTGCATGCACAGAACGCAGGTGCACCGCGGGCCCCGCTGCAGCTCAGGGCTGATTCAGTGTGTGTGTGTGTGTGTGTGTGTGGGGGCCCTCTCTCTCACACCACTGCGTGTTCTTACCTGGGTCTGAATGGCAGTGAATTAGAGGGGGTTGGCACAGCTATGAATGCATTTAGCCCTCCTACACCACTTGGCAGAGTGTCATGGTTCGGATCTCCCCCTCTCGTACTCCCTCTCCCCAGGAGCGCGTGCGGAATGTGGAAGCAGTATGGTTCCAGCCCTGCAGAGGTGTGACACACAGTGTGAAACCCCGCCCCTCAGGGGGCAGGACCAGGCGCGGGGCTCCGAGAAGGCCGGCTGGACGCTGGAGGATGCCAGGCTCATAGGGGCGCAGACGTCGGCCAGGAAACGCACGCTCAGCCTGGGGGAGGGACAAGGGGAGGCCCAGGGCGCAGAGGAGACGCAGGCCAGGAGGCCCCGGCTGATGGCTGGTAAGTGCCCCAGTCACATCTCTCCTCCTGTTACCTGTGCCCTGCGGAGCTGTCTGCCCGATAATCCCATAATCCCATCTTTCAGTTAAGGAGGGCGGCACAGCCACCTCTCTCTCCAGGTGAAATCCTCTGGGTTCTGTTCTGAGCTCTGCTGTTTAACTGTGCTTTTGCGTTTGGCCTGTTTGCTTTTTTGCCCCTGGAATGAGAGCCTAATATCTGAGTCTGGTGAAATTGTCAGGCCAGTTCCTCTCGCTCTTTCAATTGCCCAGTGATTAGATTGAATCACTCCAGAATGAAGTAAATAGCCATAGTTTCGGCCATCAGCATGGTAAGAAAGCCAGCTTTAATTAGAGTCTAATCAGCATGCTTTATTCATGTCTCCCTGCAAACCACATGCACTTTGATTTGCGGTCTGTAGTGATGTGGAAGGTGTAGTTTTCATGCATTTGACCTCATTTACTGTCTCGTTGGATATGCCTTCAGTGCTCAGCTGGAAGGGATGGTTGTGACATACCATTAATTTTTCCACTCAAAGATTATTTTTCATAATATCACCCCAGCAGTACAGCTGCCACGTCTTTCTCAAACTCTTGATTGTGTGTGAGTGCTGGAGGGTCATTAGTCCCCTCTGCTCTGGGGCCTTTTGAGGGGCCAGAGTCTGGTGATTGTCTTAAGGATACAGAGCCATAAGGGTGTGTTAAAGGTGAATCCTCCTTTCTGTGAATGCGTTAGGTGTGTTTTCAGAGGTGCCAGGGAAGTGTGACCGTAGAATGTGTTCCTCAGTACTCAGCCTTGCCTCTTCAGATGGCTGGCCTGGGGTGGGCTTTTCACAGCCTTCCCAGCACCTCTCAGTGGAGATGAGAAAGCTGCATTTGCGTAAGGTGCTGACAGGGCTGAGGCACCACCGGCACCTCTGTGAGAGCCAGGTCTCCCCAGGGGGGTCAGAGGTCAACACCACAACTGCCCTCAGCACTCAGCAGGGAGGAGCAGGTGGAGTCCCGCCCACTGGGGGGCGGCACTGTCAGGGCCAGCCTATTGGAAGAGGCCCCCACCAAGAGGTCAGAGCTCAAGAGCAGCTGGCGTGGCAAGGCACGCTATAAAGGTTACGCAGAGCAAGCTGTGCTGGCCAGGTTCTTGGCCTGTGACGTGCAGGGCTAGCTCTCTGTGGCTCTCTGAGTTTCACAGGATCACCGCCTGCTTATGTGGTGTGTTCAGAGTGTGTGACTCTGCTATTTTTGTGCTGAAGAAATCTGCAGTCCTGCGATGGTGTATTACTGGCTGCTGGTGCGCTGGAGGGAAGCTGCCTGTGATAGGGGCTTTCCCTACAGAGAGGAAGTGGTGTGAGCGTGATTCTCCGTGAAGGCGCTGTGCGGGCTTTTCCTTGCGTGCGAGGCGGGGGGTGGGGGACTGAAAGGTTCCTCTCGCTTAGAAGCTCTTGTGTAGCAGTGCTTATAAGGTGCAGGCTTTTAGAGCTGGCCGAATAGCTTCTCCATCTCACTGACTCACTTCCGAGAAGAGTGAGGGGAAAAGGAGAAGCTGAAAGCTGGAGCAGCCACCCCCCCCCAGCATAATGGGGTGTCAGCGGTAATTTCTGGAGCTGACGGATGCCCGTCTCCGTGGCGACACCGCTCAGAGGCCACATGCCTCCCAGCAGTGGTCCTTGACAGAGCTGCGCATACAGCTGTGCTACATATCAGTACTACGCATCTCACTGCTGCCTGCTGTGCCAGCCTAGCTTTTAATCTGTGTGTTTTCGGCACAGTCGTAACAGATTAAAGCATGACAGATCAGTGCTCACTTGATTCTATGTGAAAGCAGAGGCAATGTGCCCTTTTCTGTTTTTCTGTTTCGTTTTATAATGTTGGTGGTAAAAATATTGGATTAGGACAGCGAGTGAATTTGCTGAAATGCAAGACATGCTAGGCATGATAACCCCATGGGTTATCCCCCCTCCCTTGGCTGTGAACGCGAGCCCCTCGGCAGTGGCGGCACCCTGTGAATGTGAATAAGAGGGCGTGAGAAGGTACAGGTGTTGGTGAGGAGCGTTGTGCTGTGTGCGATTTAAGAGGCCTTTTGCGCTTTCACTGTGCCAGCTGTGCGCTGCTGGCAGAATCAGCCAGGTAGGCCCAGAATCAGCCTGTGCCTGTTCATGTGTGCCTGCATGTATGTGTGTATGTACAGTGTGTGTGTGTGTGTGTGTGTGTGTTTTGCGTTAACCCCTGACCCTGTTCTCCCTGCAGGTGAACTTGCTGGTCCATTAACCCCCACACACAGTGAGGAGGCAGACCCAACCAGCATCCTCCTTCCCCCTCAAGGCCACGCCCACCTCCCTAACGGCCCCTCCAAGCTGTCAGACAAGCGGCAGCGGCTGCAGGAGCAGCGCAGACATGGGGACGCAGAGAAACCGAAGGGGAAGCGGCCCTGCAAGACCAAACACACGAGCCTGCGGGAGCGGCGGGCGGCGTCTCGTACAGTGCAGGAGCGCTCCAGCCCACACCCACAGCAGCAGGTAACGTAACGGAGACCGCAGAGAGCCGTGCCCCAACAGGGAGCCTCCAAAACATGCGTCAAATCGCAGCGGCCTGAATCATTCCAAATCGCGGACCGAATCATTCCAAATCACGGCCTGAAACATTCCAAATCACAACAGCCTGAGACACTCCAAATCACGGCCTGAAATATTCCAAATCGCAACAGCCTGAGACACTCCAAATCACAACAGCCTGAGACACTCCAAATCACGGCGTGAAACATTCCAAATCGCAACAGCCTGAATCATTCCAAATCACAACAGCCTGAAACATTCCAAATCATGACTCCCTGAATCATTCCAAATCATGGCCTGAAACATTCCAAATCACGGCCTGAAACGTTCCAAGTCACAACAGCCTGAATGATTCCAGATCACGGCCTGAAACATTCCAAATCACGGCCTGAAACATTCCAAATCACAACAGCCAATATTATTCCAAATCACGGCCTGAAACATTCCAGGTCACAAAGGACTGAATGATTCCAGATCACGGCCTGGCTGTGGATGGCAGGAGGCAGCGCGCCGGCCCTCTGTTTGAGGTCGCTCCAAGTGCAGAGCCGCGCCCCCCTCCCTCTCCCTCCCCCTGCATCAATAATGCGCTGGAAGCGAGGGCAGGAAGCATGCCGTGTTTGCACTGCCGCGGCTGCCACCCTGACCTCCCCGTGCACCGAAACGCGATCTCCCAGCAGAGCGCCGGCAGCGGAGACGGGGGAGGAAGCCTGCTCTGAAGCCCAGCCGCCGGCTCCGCCCTGTGGGCCTGACAGGCCGGGACAGCGCGCATTCCTTACATAACAGAGCTCCCCCCCCCCCCCCCCCGGCACGTCTGCTCTCAGTTCCCTCACGGGGCTTCTCCCTGCTCTGAGCGGCGCGCTCGCCGGCAGGCGCACAGAGGCTGTTGATCCTGTCGGGTGGGCGGTCAGCAGGCGCGTGATCTTGACCCCGCCCCCCCGCGCTCGCCCCCGCACTGAGGGTTCACTCCAGTGCAGCGTTGCGTTGATCCCTGCTTCCTGTTCCTCGCTACGGACGAGCGTCCGTCGAAATCCCAGCGAGCTTTCTGCAATCCCCCTCACCAAACGGAACACACACCTCGCATCTGCAGCGCCCAGTCGTAAAACTCAGCCCTTCTGCCTCAGTCTGACGTGCGGGTGTCACCGTGTCCCGGCAGCCCTGCCTGTCTTAACACAGAGCACAGAGCGGGGGGGACGTTCGTCTGAAGCCCGCGGCCCCAGCCACCGCACGGCGGTGAGCGCGTGAGGAGAGCGCTCCCTCCCCGCTATGCTACGCTTGGTTGCAGGATTAACCGCCAGCGTGTCTGGAGCTCCCCCAGCGGCACGCTGCCCTGGGAACCTGCCGTTGTTAATAATTAGCACCCCCCCCCTTTCCCTCCTCCGGGCTGGCCCAGATGGTAACCTTCGCCTCAGAGCGCTGCGAGAAAGAGAGCGAGAGAGGGAGAGAGAGGCAGAACAGGAGGGAGGGAGAGAGAGCAGGACCTTCTCTTAAAGAGGAATACAGGCTGCTCCCTCTATTAGCTTTCCCACTCAGTCCTTTCTCCTCATATTCTTACCATAACACATTCCTCTTCTTCTGAAGAGTCAAGGGTCTGGCTGTGGACTGTTGCATGTTGCTGTTATGAACAGTTATCCGGTTCTTGGAAAGGAACCAGTTGAAAAGATGCTAGTCGAATCTGATTTCTGAGGCAAACCAGGAGTGTGAGAGTGAGAGGGGGGTGTGCCACTCGGAGGGCAGGTTGACCCAGTCGGTAACGCCAAGCCTGTCCTCTTTCTTTGAGCAGGTTTGTTTGGAACAGTCGTCAAGCAAAGGGTCAGCATCGCTGTCGGATTACGACTCCTCCCCAGTCAAGCCCTGCGCCCCGTTGCTGTGCCCCGTCACCCCCCAGACGCCCCTGCAGAAGCCCCCCTCGCAGCCTTCGGCCGCGGACACACCCACCGGCCGGCCCATGCCCCCTGAAGCGCGGAGGCTGATCGTCAACAAGAACGCGGGAGAGACGCTGCTGCAGAGAGCGGCGCGGCTGGGATACCAGGTACACAGCTGTCACACACTGTCCTGCCCCACACACACCGCACCGCCTCACACACAGCATCCCGCCTCACACACGCCCAACCTCACTCACACACAAGCACAGACTCACATGTATGCACACACTCACGTACACAGAAAAGCCATTGTTTCCTAGTCCGTATGAGTCACAGACAGTCCGAGCCCCACACTGGTGTTGTTTTCTGGACCTTGTAGAAGCCCTCGGAATCTTCTTATCCATCTCTGACTCTGATTCATTGTGGTTTAAGAACTTAAATGAAATGCTACATGATTAAGGATTTTATAGCACTGGATACTCTTAAGCACCAATCTGTGGTGTGATGGCTGTTAATTTTTATTTTTAATTTGAAGAGTTCTAAGTAAAGGAACCAGTGAGTGTCCCATTTCTGGGATTCACGTGGATGGCATGAACTCAGGCATTAAGATCTAGAATGTTCCGTGTAGGACCTGACAGCATCAAAGCTTTCAGCATTTAGTAAAGCGCATGAGAAACTGTGACTGCAGGGATCAGAGCTAAATGCTTCTTAAGCGGAGACTTTTATGCTAATTCCCTTTATAGATTTTTGCTCCCCCTCCCTCCTCGTCACCCACGTCTCTCTCTCCAGAAGAGATGACATCAAAGCACACATGTAATTAGTGCTACCTCTACCAAAGCAGCCGTAAAGCAGCGCTCTGAGTAAATAGCTTTTTATTTTGTGCCCAACCTCCACCCCTCCCTTTCCCTCTTCCCTGGGGAGTGCACGTGTATGTGTGTGTGCGTGTGTGTGTGTGTGTGTGTGTGTGCGTGCGTGTGCGTGCGTGCGTGCGTGCGTGCGTGTGCGTGTGTGTGTGTGTGTGTGTGTGTGTGTGTGTGTACATGCGAGCATTTCTACTCTCAGGGGAGATTGCTCTTTGCCATTAAAGCTCAGTTATGTGATGAGTGCTCCCCTCCAACCAGGCTTAATTAATCATCCTGATGAAGGTGCTAAATGCCTGCTGCTTCAGACCATTAGCGGCCTGCTTTCCTGCAGCCCCGAGCTGGGGAATAGCCTCGCCCCCCCCCCGTCACGCACTCTCAATTGGAGCTTCACTGTGGTCGCCGTGGTGATGTGTTGGGTGACAGGCTGGAGGTCACAGCCTCATTAACTGTGGGTGGAACTATGTGAACTGTAGTTTGTAGGAATTTTGGGGTCAGTGGCACCTCTCACCTGTATGTGTATTCTATTTGAGCAGTGGTTTGGTCGGGGGTTTCTGAGCATGTGTATAGAGGGAATTTGAGCTGAGGCCTGGATACTGCTTTAGGTTAGTGCTGTGTGCTATCAAAGCTTTGGCTGTATTGCCCTAATGGCAGTGGCCCTGGATGGGGTATTAATACATCTAATGGTTCAGTAATGAGTATGTGCATGTGTGTGTAATGGAACAGTAACATGTGCGCGTGTGTGTGGGATGTAAGTCTGGGTGATATTGGCCTGACCTCAGCGTGTGAATGTGGCAGAGATGGAGGCTGGCTCGTGTTATTCGGTGGTTTGGATTGGTCCTGCAGACCAGCTGCTCTCTCCCCTCAGTGGTCTGGTTGGGCCGGGGCAGAGCAGGTCAGGACATGTTTGGGGCGTTGTGAGGGCAGTGGTCAGTGCCTTGTTTTCGTAGTCTGTCTTTTTCAGACAGGAAGCCTCTCTCTGACTGCGTGCGTGTGATAAGCCGTCTGCAGCTCTCTAGGGCTGAGAGGGCCAAGTGAAATATGACATGGCTGCGAGCTGGCACTAGCTCTTTTAATACAGGCAGGCAGGGATCTCACAGTCTCAGGGTGTGTGTGTGCGTGTATGTGTGTGTGTCTCTGTCTGTCTGTCTGTCTGTCTGTGTTTGATGAATTCTTTTAATGATCTTCCTTCGCTTTAGTGTAACATATCAGTGGGATTTATGGTTTTTGGGAATTCTATTCACTGAGGACCTTTTATAAAAAGTACTGAAAATTAAAATGGTGCAGTTACCAGTGCCTGGAGCGAAATCATTATTTCTGTCGAAACCTATTACAAGGAGGACTCATGGATGTTATTTATGGGAAGTGTGTATTTGAATGTTACTGTAGATCCATTTGAAGTAAGTCACTCTTCTGGGTGGGCTAAATGGGCAAGTGCCTCAGTAGAGGAGGTGCTACGGTGGCAACGTGGGGCTGGTGTAGAAGAAGGTACCATGGCACCGTGGGGCTGGTGTAGGAGATGGTACTGTGGCGACATCAGGCTGGTGTAGAAGGCAGTACCATGGTGATTTGGGACTGGTGTAGAAGGCAGTACCAAATCATCATGGGGTTGGTGTAGAGGACGGTACCGTGACAACATGGGGCAGGTGTAGAAGACGGTGCCGTGGCAACATGGGGCAGGTGTAGCAGGTACTGTGGCGACGGGGCTGGCGTGCAGTGGCACTTTGTGGCGCGTGTTGTGAGGGCGAAGCAGAGTGGCAGCTGTGCTGACTGCACTCCCGCTGCAGCTGTGTTTCAGCTCTGCAGGCAGACTGAGTGATGTGGCTGGGTACACAGCTGTGGAGCTGTAGGATTACCCCTGCTTCATCTACATAGAGCACAGCTCCTCTCCCCCACATCCGTGTGGTAAGGTGTTAATGAGGGGAGTAGCAAATTAAGCTTCATGGCTTTTTGGCTTTCAGAGTTACCTACTGTGGTTAACATGGCAACCTGACACACACATATGCATTCACACTTGCACTAGCACTGAAACACACACACACACACACACAGCCTGAGGCTTTGTGTGTCTCCCTGACAGTCTCTGCCCGTCGGCCTGCGCTCAGATCTGCTCTGCTTTGCCAAGGCAACGTGAGACACGCTGGGTGCATCGCTGCCGTGTGGTGCCGCTTTGTGTCTAAAATTGGCCCCGGGTCTGTTAATGATGTCTGAGTGCCAGTGTGTGACTAGCGGTGGGCTTTGATTGGCTGTGCGAGTGTGCAGCGATCAGGGGAACGTGCTGGCAGAGCTGCAGGAGTGTAATCAGCCCAGTGGACTCAGCTGCTTTCAGCCTGCCTGTTGGTTTCATTAGTCCCACCTGAGTCAGAGAGCCCAGCGCGGGGTGCCTGGGTCAGAGAGCCCAGCGCGGGGCGCCTGGGTCAGAGAGCCCAGCGCGGGGCGCCTGGGTCAGAGAGCCCAGCGCGGGGCGCCTGGGTCAGAGAGCCCAGCGAGTCAGAGAGCCCAGCGCAGGGCGGCTGGGTCAGAGAGCCCAGCAAAGGGCGGCTGGGTCAGAGAGCCCAGCAAAGGGCGGCTGGGTCAGAGAGCCCAGCAAAGGGCGGCTGGGTCAGAGAGCCCAGCGCGGGGCGCCTGGGTCAGAGAGCCCAGCGCAGGGCGCCTGAGTCAGAGAGCCCAGCGCAGGGCGCCTGAGTCAGAGAGCCCAGCGCAGGGCGGCTGGGTCAGAGAGCCCAGCGCAGGGCGCCTGAGTCAGAGAGCCCAGCGAAGGGCGACTGAGTCAGAGAGCCCAGCGCGGGGTGCCTGAGTCAGAGAGCCCAGCGAGTCAGATAGCCCAGCGCGGGGTGCCTGAGTCAGAGAGCCCAGCGAAGGGCGCCTGGGTCAGAGAGCCCAGCGCGGGGTGCCTGAGTCAGAGAGCCCAGCGAGTCAGAGAGCCCAGCGAAGGGCGGCTGGGTCAGAGAGCCCAGCAAAGGGCGGCTGGGTCAGAGAGCCCAGCGAAGGGCGGCTGGGTCAGAGAGCCCAGCGAAGGGCGGCTGGGTCAGAGAGCCCAGCGAAGGGCGCCTGGGTCAGAGAGCCCAGCGCGGGGCGCCTGGGTCAGAGAGCGCAGTGAAGGGCGCCTGAGTCAGAGAGCCCAGCGAAGGGCGCCTGAGTCAGAGAGCCCAGCGAAGGGCGCCTGGGTCAGAGAGCCCAGCGCAGGGCGCCTGGGTCAGAGAGCCCAGCGAAGGGCGCCTGAGTCAGACAGCCCAGCGAAGGGCGCCTGAGTCAGAGAGCCCAGTGAAGGGCGCCTGGGTCAGAGAGCCCAGCGCGGGGCGCCTGGGTCAGAGAGCGCAGTGAAGGGCGCCTGGGTCAGAGAGCCCAACGCAGGGCGCCTGAGTCAGAGAGCCCAGTGAAGGGCGCCTGGGTCAGAGAGCCCAGCGAAGGGCGCCTGGGTCAGAGAGCCCAGCGCGGGGTGCCTGAGTCAGAGAGCCCAGCGAGTCAGAGAGCCCAGCGCGGGGCGCCTGGGTCAGAGAGCCCAGCGCAGGGCGGCTGGGTCAGAGAGCCCAGCGCAGGGCATCATTGTCTCACTGATACTGTGTCCTGCTCTGCTGTGTTCTCCCCTGCATGCCTGATCAGAGCAGATGCCACTGTGTGTTGGTCTGTCCCAAACCCACAGAAAGCTTCCTGTGTTCGAATGCATCTCTTCTGAAGGTGAAATTCCTGTAAAGTCATGTTGATGCTGATGTGCAGTTGTGCGTGTGAGGAGGTGTGAAGATTAAAAAAAAGGGGGGGAGGGGGTGGATCTCAGCAGCTCACATCAATCTGCTGCTTTCAGTAAGAGCATGCGTTACCCTCCAGCTATTGCAGAATTTAGCTGGGTCTGGTGAAAAACTGCTGGCTGTGTTTCCCGGGAGTGGGACTCTGGAGCAAGCTCCCAGGCCTCCCAGAATTCCCTGTGACAGCAGTGTTGGCATACATTACCTGCACACGCATAGCAGCACAGCAGTGTCACCTGGATAGGCGGAGGAAGTGTTCTGATTGACTTGTCCGGCTGCTGTCTATACAGGAACCATCCACCTGTGCTATGATAGGGTGGAGAGGGTGGCTGCAGATGGACCCCATCACATGATCATGGGGAGCTGTCCAGTGTGTGCTGCTTGAGATACCCAGTCAGGACTGGTTGGCTTCCAGTCTTCCTCTAGTCTACTTTCAGTAGAGAACCCTAGATATCCATTAACACTTCAGCTTATTAGCGTGCTAAGGTTATCCTTGTAAGACACCGCAATTAAAGAGGGAATGTAAATTTAAATGGTTAATTCACTTTTCTGACCTTTCATTTTCATATTTTGATTATCATTTTGAATGGCCATTTGGAAACCTCTGCCATGCTGGAGCACTCACACTCATACTCAGTGCTTAGCACTCGCTATAACAGGGGGTCATGGGGGTACGTGGTGTGGTACACCTCACCCTGTCTGTCTGGCTGCTTCTTTGTGGGCAGGCTGGATTGATTACAGCCGCCATCTCCCCTTTCAGGCGGATCGCGTCCTGTTAGGAGCATGTACCCGTCTCCGCACTGAAATGAGCCTGTGCTGTAAATGATGCATAACCTCGTTGATCAGGTGTGGTTATCGGTGCCCGGGATGGTGGTTCTAGCCATGCAGCCTGTGATTATGGCTGCGTTAGGACCGTGATTATTGGTGCTTCATTTTCACATACATGCTAATGGTAAATGGCAGAGGGGAATGTGAGGCCTGTCTCCTGGTAGGAGATTTCAGTGGAGATGTCAACCGCGACGTTCTGCTAGTTCAAGGAGTGTGTCTCTGACAGGGAAGGCTGTGTTACAAGAGGTGCGACCGGGGTGAAGCTCTGTGCCTTTGAGGCTTTCTCTCCTTCGTCACAGGCATGTAAAGTATGAGGCCCTCCTGATTGAATGGTAGGCATTTAAATAGATTTATCATCCAGGTGCTGAACACATTCATATGAGCTTTGTGGTAAGCTGAGCTCGCCATTCACAAAGGAGCTGAGAACTAATATGAGACAGGTCAGCCCTGCTGAAATTTGCATAAAAATCGATTTTATAGAGTGAAAAGATTTTATAGGTTCAAATGGACCTCTCTGTTCTGTCAGCACTGTTTCTGCCAAAGACTCCAAACGGCCTCATCTGAGGGACCCACACATTACACCAATCACCTCTGACCCTGTTGTGTTCTCAGACAAACTATGTGGTGTGGTGTGTTACGGCGGAAGAGTGTTCAGCCTTTGGGCGGGGGAATGAGTGTGGAGGAGAGCACTCTCCGCTCATGCCATGCTAACCCTATGCACCCGCTGACCACAGTGACCCTTCTCTGCTGCAGGAGGTGGTGCTGTACTGCCTGGAAAACAAGGTGTGTGACGTGAATCACCGTGACAACGCTGGATACTGCGCCCTGCACGAGGCCTGCGCCCGCGGCTGGCTCCCCATCGTGCAGAGCCTCCTGCAGCACGGAGCCGACATCAACTGCAGCGCCCAGGACGGAACCAGGCGAGTGCAGAGGCACACAGACACGCACACACACACACACACACACACACACACACACACACACACACACACACACACGTGCACACACACACAAACACACACTCAGACAGACACATGGAAAGAGATATGCACACACTCTGAGTCATGGACACTCAGAGACACACAGACATGACTCACACACAGACATGCATAAATGCACTCACACATACACACACATACACATACAGATACACATAGAGAAACACACACAGAGAGGCATATATGTACACAGTGACATACACATATACACTCAGATATGAACATGCTCGTGCAGAGACACGCATGCACCCAGACATGCACGTTAACACGCAACATGTGTGTGTCTCTTCAGGCCTCTTCATGACGCTGTGGAGAATGACCACCTGGATGTGGTGAGGCTGCTGCTGTCCTATGGAGCGGACCCCACGCTGGCCACCTACTCCGGCCGCACCCTCCTCAGAATGACCCACAGTGACCTGATGGAGTCCTTCCTGTTAGGTGAGTCGGCCCCGCCCTCTCACTCCGCAGCTCGCAGCAGTGTCTGGTTACCAAGCAACGGCTGGTGTATTTACTTAAACTCAGCTATGTGAGTGGGAAGGTGCTTTTCCTGAGAGCGCATTCTTCATTTCCCTGGGGTGACAGAGTTATGCGTGTGCACAGGATCCGGAACACCCAAACCAAGGGACAGACGACGCCTCGGCAGCCCAGCCCAGAGCTCTCTAAAGCACACACTCGCACAAACACACATGCATAGTGTCATACACACACTTGTATGTCAGGTTTTGTGTGTGTGTGTGTGTGTGTGTGTGTGGTGTATGTGTGTGTGTGTGGTGTATGTGTTTGTGTGCTCTATCTAGAGCAAGTGCTGGTGGTCATCTCTCAGCTAGAACTCCACTCTGTGATCTCTGAAACAATACAGGGGCCCTCCTCCTAAGAGTGAGGGCATCAGTCATGGAGCCTCAGCCTGGAAATGTGTGTGCAGAACGAGCTGTACGTGACAGCAGGGATTAGACAGGATGCTCAGAGCTTCATTTCCTCTTCAGAGAGCAGGACCCTGAGGCAGGTCTGAGGCCCACACTAATCCACAGCGGCATTTAGCAGATTCTGCTGCTGCTACTTTCATAATCCTGCTTAATGGGATTGAAGTTCTCTCTTTGATGCTGAGATTTTTGGTGAATTTTTTCCAACTTATCTCAGTGTTGATTCTGGGCAAACTGTGGCATTCAGTAACACAAAATGCTAACTTTCCCTTAGATCTGAGCACAGATAATTCTATTATGAATGCCAGGCTGGGCCTAGAAGAGCAGGTATGTCATATTTTACAGCCTATTAAATGCGCTACTAAATATGTCTGTGTACTTCCCCTTACACTTCCTGGGACAGTCACTCAGCACAGGCGTAAGGTAATAACCCTGCCTTTGAGGTCAAAGGTCATACACAAGTGAGGTTTTGTTTATTAGCTATGCATACGTGTGCCTCCACACAGTAGGCGTCTAGATGCAGCTGTTCATGTAGAGTGAACTGTACAAGGGCTTAACGGTGATGGGTTCAGCATGGCAGAGTTCAAGAGGAGAAGCCCGGTTTTCTGTCCTTTGAAATGTGTCTGCACAGCGATGCACAGCACTGATTACTCAGACCACAGCTCAGTGCTAAGGAAAGGGAGGGTTGCAAGCACAGAACGTCTGTGCAAGCACCAGCACATGAGCCTGTAATGAGAGTCCCCCTCCCTGGCTAAACCACACGTACTTTACATGCTCCATGAGACAGGTTCTGTTCACTGACTGCCGTCTGTCAGCACAGGGAGCAGCACAAACTTGTACAGCTACCTTCCTTTCCTCTGTAGTGAGCATGGCAGCGTTTGGGTTCTGTTCGTTTTCAATGAGCTATGGAGCGCTTGGGTTCTCTTCCTTTATCTGGAGAAATGCAGTGTTTGGGACCTGTTCTGTTACTGTGTGTACTGCAGCATAGGGCTTCTGGGCTTTTGTAGTGAGCATGCCAGGGTTCCAGCCAAACCCATCTCCCATGAATTGTGTGCACATTCTTTTTTTACTTTCCAGGGTTTTTTTCTTGTCGTTAAATGGACATAACATTTAAATACCATGCTTTTGCAGGCGACGCCTGATATCACATCAACTCAGTGTTTGGGTTCTGTTCCTGTATTGCGAGCATTGAAGTGTCTTGAGTTCTATTCCTTTAACAAGATCCTTTGAGGCATTTGGGTTCAGTGCCTGTACATTGGGAATGCAGCGTTGGGGTTCTGTTCCTTTATTGTGAACATTGCAGCATTTGGGTTCTGTTCTGTTGTGAGTTCTGTTCTGTCAGAGTTTGCGTTCTCTTTCTTTACAGTTTGCGTCATAGCATTTGGGTTCTCTTCCTTTATCATGAGCACTGCAGCCTTTGCATTCTGCTCCTGTATAGTGGACTGTACAGTGTCTGGTCCTTTGTTGTGAGTTTTCAGAAGACTCGCAGCAGTCAATTCCTCAACATCATCTCAGATGTAAAACCTTGGCTCTGTTTGCAACAGGATAGAGCACAGCATGAAGATAGCCAAAGGTGCTGTTTTGTCTGGGTTTAGTCTGTCTGGCCCAGTGGAGTGGGTGTCCTGCATAAATGAGCCCTAAGGGTTTGAGGTATTGAGCAGGTAGTGCTGCATGCTGCTGGCCATTTTCAATGGAAGAGCGGTTCTCATTACTAATTTAGACGCTGCCAAGGAATCATTCCGAGAGGCACCACATCTTTTCCACATTGCTCTTAATAACGGGGCTGTTGGTCAATTTCACGAGACCTCTGCAACAGATGTGTGTACGTGCCTGTGTGTGTGTGTGTGTGTGTGTGTGTGTATGTGTATGTACATGCCTGCATAACCTCCTCATTGCATATTTGCCCCTGCTGATTGGTCATCAGGAACAGTCTTCTTGTTTTGGTTCCAGTGGTTTAAGCCTTGTGTTCTGGTGACTGTGCTGCTCAATGGCTGTGCTAGTCAGAGACTGTGTTTGTTAGGATCTGCAGGTCAGAGACTGTGTTTGTTAGGATCTGCTGGTCAGAGACTGCGTTTTTTTTGGCCAGAATGTGTTTGTTAGACAGAGTGCTGGTCTGACTACTTATGTTGAAACTGTGCTGGTCAGAATGTGTCTGTCACAGACTGTTTTGTCAGAGACTGTGCTAGTCAGTCTGTGGATCCAAGACTATGCTGGTCTGCCTGTGTCAGTCTGCTTGAGGGATGGCCTGAGTGAGTGCGAGAGGTGATCTCTGATTGGCTGCGGTGATGGTGTGGAGGTAAGAGGCAGCCACTGAGGGTAGTGCGTGATTCATCTCTCTCAGGGAAACGGCACTGTAAATCAGACCCTGTCCCAGAGCGCTGTGCTGTCTGCCTCTCTGATTTACACCCCCACTCAGACCTCTGCTCATGCAGGGGGGAGGGGAATTAACAAGCTCCACGTGCCCTCCAGAAAGACCACTCTCCGAGTGAGTGCACCCCAGACACTACCTACTCCGCCACCTCATCCCTCACACTACTCATGCATTTACACACACACACACACACACACACACACACACACTGACATACACACATTCGCATATACACTTACACACACACACACACACACACGTACTGGCATACACACATTCGCATATACACTTGCACACGCACACACACACACACAGAGGTGAGCACAGATACTCCATGTAATTCCCCAGTGTGGTGGATAAGAGAGATAAAGTGATCAGTGCCTTGCGGCGGTTTGCACTTGCAGTCCTGAGGGAAAATGCCTGTGTGCCAGCACCCCGCAGCTGTGTGACCCCTCCCAGCAGGCTGCAGCAGGGCGGGGGCTGTTTATGTGCTGGAACTGGCCCTCATGTGCTGCCCTGTCCCTCTCCTTTCTCCACAGATTACTTTGCTGACCTGCAGGGCCGCGCTGACAATGACCCCAAGCTGTGCTGGGACTTCTATGGCAGCGCAGTGTGTGGTGAGTGTGTGTGTGTGGTGTGTGGTGGGCTATGGTGTGTGGTCAGCTGTATGGTGAGCTGTGCAGTGTCTGGTCTGTGATGAGTTCTGTGGTGTGGGATGAGTTGTGTAGTGTGTGGTAAGTTGTGCATGCTATTTCTCTGGCTGTGTTTCTGTGTATCTTTGGCATGCTGTTTCTCTGGTGTCTGTTTCTCTGGTTGTCTTTCTCTAGCTTTATTTCTGTAGCTGTATTTCTCCTTCTCCTTAAAAGGTACATAGGCTCTCACAGATTTTTCTTCTCCCCCAACTCTTACGAAACAACAAAAATCTGACACAATTCCAGTGCCAAACCTCAGAAGTATTGTGAAAATATGGTTGTGTGGTTGTAGCTGTGTGGGTTTTTTCTTCTCGTCCCTGGAAAGATACTTCAGTGGTGACAAGACCCTGTCAAGTCTGCTGTCTGTTTTTAGATCCCGCATTTGAGTGGCTTTCAGGAAAGCCCTCTGTGCTTGAGAGCCCTTCCCGTCTCTCTGCAGCCGTAGTCCTGTGACTCAGTGTCACCTCTGGCTGTGAGATCTGTGAACTGCTCTTACCACCTTTCAGACTGCTTGTGTTTTTCTGGCAGCAGTTTCTGGATATTACCAATCACCCCACAGCAAAATGCATGGAGAATTTAAAGTGAGATTTAAAATGAATTGGTTTTCGGGGAATGGGATGAAAATGTCTCATTTCAAATGGAAAGGGCCTTTCCCTGCTATCCAGACAATATTGTCTGTCACCAATGTCTCTGAATTATTCAGGGTATTCGCTGTACAGCTGCTAGTGTTTCAGGGTGTTTCTGAAGCTGTGGTGTAAAGAGGGGGCATTATTCAGGGTATTTCTGAAGCCCTGTGGTTTAGTGGCTGGTGTGTATGAAACACCTGGTGCAGGATCAGGTGAGGGCAGAGCCCCAAATCATACAGCCTATCATCTGACCTATCTAACCCTCTGTTCAGGAACTCTGGCTATAGGTGTAGGTGTGTGTGTTTACATGTGAGATTGCATGCTTGTACATGAGTGTCTATGTCTGCTTGTGCTTGTGTGTGTGGGTGAGAGAGAGACTGCATGTTTGCGTGTACATGTATGTATGGTGTATGCGCACATTTGTGAGACTGTGTGTATGCGTGTGCGGGTGTGTGAAATACTGTGTGGGTGTGTATGGTGTATGCGCATGTTTGTGCGACTGTGTGTACGTGTTTGAGAGTGTTGTGTAATGCGGTAACGCTCTGTCATTGCAGAACCTGTTTGAAAGTGTTGTGTAATGCTGTAACGCTCTGTCATTGCAGAACCTGTGGAGGACGCGGGTCACTGGGACGTGCTGGCCAACCCCCCGGGGCCTGACGAGGAGGGGGAGGAGGAGGAGCAGAAGGAGGTGTTTGAGTTTGAGTTCTCAGACCAGCCCCTCCTGCCTTGCTACAACATCCAGATGTCCATCTCTCAGGGGTAAGCCGATGCATCCGTTTCAGCACCATCACTCTGAGTTCCCCACGCAGCAGGGTCTGTGCTCTGTGACCTGCTTATTTTCAATCAAAGCTCCGTGAGCAATGGTACTTGTTGAGAGGTGACCCTGAAGATATCAGGTATAAAAAGCTCATAAGACCAGAAGCAGATTCAGTCATTAAATGTGTTTTATTTTACTATTGGTTTAATGAGATTCGGTCTTCAGGAGGAAAAGCTTTGCTCCTCCTGTTCAGCCTTTTAATTCCAGCTTTTACCAATTAAGGAGACTGTGAATGTTCTGTCACTGATGGACAATCTGTCGGTCCAACCTTCATTAAGAATTCTGTTGCAAGATGGGTAATTACCCGTCACCCAGCCTCCTGGCTCTGCATTTGTAACTGCCCTCGTTTAGGGGCTTTAATGAAACGGCCGGGCTGGGATCATTATTAGCGGAGTATTGATAAAGTAATATGTCTCACCTGGGGGTGGAGGGGGTCATTAACCAGCAGCCTGCTGGGAGTCATCACAGAGATTGTGGGGGAGTAAATGAGGGATGTGGCAGGGGGCTGAGTGGGGCAGTAGGTGGGGGAACGGGCATGACAGCCCCTCTGGAATCTCTATTACCATGCCCAATTACGGCTCTTAAACAACAGGAGGCCTGGCACATGAAGCAGTCTCTGCAGCTTCCTAGAGGCTGCGCGGCTGCGTGGTCCCTGCTGCTGAAAGCAGGCTGCGTGGCAGTGTGGTCCCTGCAGCTGAAAGCAGGCTGCGTGACAGTGTGGTCCCTGCAGCTGAAAGCAGGCAGTGTGGTCCCTGCTGCTGAAAGCAGGCAGTGTGGTCCCTGCTGCTGAAAGCAGGCAGTGTGGTCCCTGCAGCTGAAAGCAGGCAGTGTGGTCCTTGCGGCTGAAAGCAGGCTGTGCGGCAGTGTGGTCCCTGCAGCTGAAAGCAGGCAGTGTGGTCCCTGCGGCTGAAAGCAGGCAGTGTGGTCCCTGCAGCTGAAAGCAGGCTGTGCGGCAGTGTGGTCCCTGCTGCTGAAAGCAGGCAGTGTGGTCCCTGCTGCTGAAAGCAGGCAGTGTGGTCCCTGCAGCTGAAAGCAGGCAGCGTGGTCCCTGCAGCTGAAAGCAGGCAGTGTGGTCCCTGCAGCTGAAAGCAGGCAGTGTGGTCCCTGCTGCTGAAAGCAGGCAGTGTGGTCCCTGCTGCTGAAAGCAGGCAGTGTGGTCCCTGCAGCTGAAAGCAGGCAGTGTGGTCCCTGCAGCTGAAAGCAGGCAGTGTGGTCCCTGCAGCTGAAAGCAGGCAGTGTGGTCCCTGCAGCTGAAAGCAGGCTGTGCGGCAGTGTGGTCCCTGCTGCTGAAAGCAGGCAGTGTGGTCCCTGCAGCTGAAAGCAGGCAGTGTGGTCCCTGCAGCTGAAAGCAGGCAGTGTGGTCCCTGCTGCTGAAAGCAGGCAGTGTGGTCCCTGCTGCTGAAAGCAGGCAGTGTGGTCCCTGCTGCTGAAAGCAGGCAGTGTGGTCCTTGCGGCTGAAAGCAGGCTGTGCGGCAGTGTGGTCCCTGCAGCTGAAAGCAGGCAGTGTGGTCCCTGCGGCTGAAAGCAGGCAGTGTGGTCCCTGCAGCTGAAAGCAGGCTGTGCGGCAGTGTGGTCCCTGCTGCTGAAAGCAGGCAGTGTGGTCCCTGCAGCTGAAAGCAGGCAGTGTGGTCCCTGCAGCTGAAAGCAGGCAGTGTGGTCCCTGCGGCTGAAAGCAGGCAGTGTGGTCCCTGCAGCTGAAAGCAGGCTGTGCGGCAGTGTGGTCCCTGCTGCTGAAAGCAGGCAGTGTGGTCCCTGCAGCTGAAAGCAGGCAGTGTGGTCCCTGCTGCTGAAAGCAGGCAGTGTGGTCCTTGCAGCTGAAAGCAGGCAGTGTGGTCCCTGCTGCTGAAAGCAGGCTGCGTGACAGTGCAGTTTCTGCAACTGAAAGCAGGCTGCGTGACAGTGTGGTCCTTGCAGCTTGGAGTCATCGTCGCTCATCAGTTTCCTGAAACTGAGTTGGACTGTTGCCTTTGTGCCATCATTTTTCAATAAACAAATACTACATGTCACCCTTCCACAGTGTCTCCAGTGCCTGTGGGTGTCCACAGGCTGTGTGGGTGTGTGTGCCCGTGTGTGTGTGTGTATATGGAAAAAAAAAAAATGTCGCAAACCATCTGTGTAAACTATGTGACCAAAACCCTTTGTGTGTAAAATGTGTGCTATTCACATGCTGCAGAAGGGCAGTGAGAGAGACTAAAGCTTCCCGCTCCCCTGCAGGCCGCGGAACTGGCTGCTGCTGTCAGACGTGCTGAGGCGGCTCAGGATGTCCCCCTCGGCCTTCCGCGCGGCCTTCCCGCACATCCCCGTGGTCGCCATCGCAGAAGCCGAGTTCCACCGCCAGGCGCTGATCAGCCAGCTGCGCAGCCCCGACGAGCTGGAGGGCTTCCTGCCGGACAGCGCCGAGCCACTGCACCTGGTACAGGCTGGCAGAGAGCTGGCCACCCTGCTGGGGTCCTCTCTGGAGCGCCTGGACAGCCGCTGGAATGCCGTCACCATGGAGACCTTGTGACCCAGGGCGCGTGTGCTTGTACATAGTGTAAGACTGCTCAGAATGCTGTGTGCGTGCCGTTTCTGAGCAAAAACATGACAACCATGCAGAAGGACTCTTAATTTAATGATTCTTATTTTTATAAATATGAAACTCTGTATATGTAATCTTCTGATTTGTTGGTTTTATTTTATATATGGTCACGTTTCTTTCCCTTGTGAAAAATGGTTTCCACAGCAAATTTTAGTGCTTATAATTTGGACCCATTGCCTATGGCAATATGGTGTCTCACTGAGGTGAAGAATATTATGGTGGAGCTACAGAGGGAGAGGCTATATAGTTTATTCTGATTTATTCAGTGCACTTCAGGTGGTTTCCAGACCTGCCTGCCTTAGTCGGGTGAATAAATATTGTTTGAACGCTAAAGTTACTTTTGAAGGAGTTTGTATTCATAGGTAACTGACGACTCTCGGAGAAATTTTCCCTTACAGAGCTCCGCCATCTGGAGCAGTTTTGTACCTTTGTTCAAACCTGGGTTTTACTTCTCTTATTTAAGATGTCAATGTAACATATTTTCTTGTGTCTTTTGTAAAGTAAAAAAGTTTTAAGATTAAATGATATAAGCTGTTTAACAGGAACTTGTACTTGTAAATAGCAGGGTGTCAATAACAGTCAGTGTCTGATTGGTGTGTTTGCTGTTTTTGGAGAAGTGTTTAAACTTTGTAATTAAAAGGCGCAATTTGTATTTATATTTTGCAAAAAAAAATGTTCCTTTAAAGTAAATGGCAATAAAAGAGCTCCTACTAAAAATCCAGCTCCTACTGTGTGATGTCTTTGTGTGCTTTGAGGGCAGTTTGATCACTGTAATTTAATTTCCAAGTATTTCCAGGGTCATAACATCCTTAGCTTAGTGCTCACTTGTGGAGGTCAGAGACAGACATGAAAACTAGTTCATGGGAGACAGCTAAGATGAGTAGTACTGAGAAAGATTTGTGTGCAGTAGAACATAACTACACTTCCTATGTCCTGGAAATGGTGACATATTGCTTTTATGCAAAACATATACTTGACAAAAACATTTCCTCTGAGTTCCTAAAACAAGAGAAGAGTACATGAATGGTCTTCCACCATGTATACAGGCCCTGTTAATAACGGACAGACTGTTTTCCATATTACATGAGGCTACATTATTAAAATGGTTGATCTTTAATATCCAAAACACTGGACAGAAAGCTGGCATGAATTGATTATGGAAAATATCTCAAATATCTTTAAAGTCCCAGGAAATCACTACTGACAAAATACAGGAAACTCACTTTTCATTTCTCTAGAACTTGAATCAATGTGTCAGTATTTCCTTTTAATAAAGCAACTGGGTACATCTGTGGACCATGGTGCCCTTCTTAATACCACACGTCACAGACACCACACCTTCTCAAAGCCATTCACACACATCCCCTCACAATACCACATACCATGCACACATACACCCCACACCTGAATATCACACGCACACACACTACACATCTTGTGTAGGCTACTATACAAGTATACACACATCACATGGAGATATATTGCTTGACACAGCATTTTACCTTCTTTTACTGAATATGCTTATTGCATTTGAGAAATGGATCATTTTAAGATGATGTTTTCAGAGGGAGAAGAAAAAGATGGTAGGCTTCCACTCCATCTGGCCTGGATGCGAATTTAATATGTGCACCTCAAATTTTCTTCGGGATTAATAAAGTATTTCTTATTCTTATTCCCCCGCAACACAGCTTTCGCCTCCTGAAAAAAAGGTCCTCTTCTGATGTAGCCCAATATGTGACTGTTCAAATGCAGCAAACCGTCACATATCCAGTGATGTAACGGCTAAGAGACGCTGGCCTTGGGCCAAATCAAACTCAACTCCACAAGAAACAAAATGGCTTACGTCATCGCGTCTCTGATGAAAGGAGACACCTGGTTTGGCGCAAGTTAAAAAGATACACAGCCCTGTGCAGCTGACTGAAACTGCAGCGTTTTTCTTTGGAAACTGTAACAACCCTAGCACAGTCACAGAGTTCAATCAAACGGCTTGCCCTAACATAAAGAACACGGCGGTTTTTAAACTGCCCAGCTTTAGAGAAAAGCCCTCTTTAAGCCAATAAAAGTTTTTCACTGTTTCAATGTGGTGGTCAACGCCAAGTTCAAAACTGCATCGCAATGTAACAGCTGTCTCGAGGACACTAGATTAGCAGGTTTCATCGACACTTCTTTTCTTGCCTTCTTTTAAAAACGATCAGTCACATTAAGTTGCGTAATTATTTGCTCCATACTCAGCAATTGCTAACTTAAACATCAGAAAATCATGAAACGGAAAGCATGTAACGTTACGTACAATAGGTTAAACAGCTAAGACTGTGTGAAACCAACGCCATACGGACGCCTCTTCGAGGGTACGAGCCTGACTCTCGCGTTTACAGCCGAACAAAAATGACCTAAATACACTATCAATAACTACACGTCTGAACAGGCACTCTTGGTGGTAGGAGTACGCCTACTTCCTGAAATTCAAAACGGTTCAAAGCAGATTCAGCCAGAATTAAACTGGATCAGCAATATGCACATACCTCTTCACAGTGCAGTAACGTGATTCCCTTCGTCATGTTTCATAGAATCCCATTAAAGGCAACTTAATTAAAATGAGTGAGCCAGCATCTTGGAAGGACAGTGAGAAATTACAGGGAGATGATGAGTGTCATTGACTGGATTGTACTGCCTGCTGGATCTGTTAAAGGGCTGGCAATAAGGTTACTCTCATTACTACTAATAATAAGATTGTTATAATAAGGAGAATACTGATTATAATTAATTATATAGTCACAAATACGTATTTTCTTTTCCTCTTAGTTATAGAGGTAGCAGTAACAATAACGATAACAATAATACTTTATTCTCTAAGTGCATTTAATTTGACTGGTATTTGGTCTTCTGACCTCCTAATATACTCATAGGATACAACAACTGACATGCTTTTTTTCCATTACAAAGATACATAGAAAGATGGAAGTGTCGGGGCACAGGGCATATGAATAAAATGACTGGCACTAAAATGACTGGCACTCAAAAAAGATTTTTTTTCTATTGGCTGTGTATATAAAAACATTTTAAGAGAATAACACCAGCTTGAATTTCTCTGATTTGAGGTGTCTGAAATATTATATGTGTGTAAGGCTTTTGAAAAGAGCTAAATCGATAACCACAGTTCACAGGGTAGCGTGGGTATTCCCTGAACGATCTTGGTGCAGATTGCAGGATGTCAGAGTTGCTGTCAAAAAGACGCAGAGATTAATAATTACCCTGCATCACAGTTGGTAGCTTGTGTGCAAGTGCATGCATTTTCATCCAGTAGTGATATGCCCATTCTATCGTTACAGCGTAAACTTTTCACATCGACCTGAAATTCTGAAAAAACGAAGATAGAGCTGTGGTAATGTCTGTGTTTTCTTTGTCCGCTGAGAATTGTACAACAGGAATCAGCTTTGGCAGCTAACAAGCCTCTTCTCCTTGTCTTCTTGCAGGGTAATAATGTCGCTTGTACGGAAAAGCATCGCCCAACATGGGGCTCGAACCCACGACCCTGAGATTAAGAGTCTTATGCTCTACCGACTGAGCTAGCTAGGCTGCTTTGTTTCTTTAGCAGACAGCAGTCGTTGCCAGAGGTCACTGGCCTCTGTCTCTGGTACCTCTTACTGTCAGCTGCCAAGTGCAAACACATCGCTTTGTGCAGTCAGATGCAGTCTTCTGTTGCGAGGTCTCTGTGGCGCAATTGGCTGTTAAGTCAATGGTCTGTGGTTGGAGCCCACCCAGGGACAACAACCTTTTCTCTGTATCCTTGACTTTTCTGCTTAGCAGAAGGCAGGGAAGTCCACCGGTCACGCACAGCCCTGGATAACAGTGGATGCTTGACTCCACATAATGAAGCTGTGGACACCTCATTCAACTGTTGTGAGGGTTAAGGAAACCCGTTTTGGGTTGGCCGACTACGTCCGGTTCATCACCACATTGCCTGAACCAGTGGAAAGAATTTCTTCTCTGCAGAAAAAAGCGCTTGTTGCTGCAAACAAGAAAGTCTTACACAACACCTGGTATCAGAAACTCAGGCCATTTAGGGAATGGCAAAGCCTTACCACCACATGGTGCTGTCTTCAGCAGACTTCATGGTTCTCCTTTGAGTCAGGGGAGAAAGCATGAGGTGCTAGCTGATTGTTGACAAAAGAAAAGCAGAGGAACCACAAAGGCACCGCTGGGATTCGAACCCAGGATCTCCTGTTTACTAGACAGGCACTTTAACCAACTAAGCCACGGCGCCCTGTTTTGGCTAGCTTTTACATTTGGGGCCACGAATGATGGTGAGCAACTGCAGCGTAAAGCTTTGACATGGACCTGCAATTTTGACAAAGCATGAAGAGGGCGCTGCGGAAACGTCAGTGTTTCCTCGCTACGTTGACAATTTCACAAGATTTTCCCAACTTGACAAACACTGCTTAGAGAGGAGAACTTGCATTTTTAATGCAAAGTTGGTTGCTTGAGAGAGGAATCAGCTTTGGCAGCTAAAAACAAGCCTCTGCTCCTTGTGTTCTTGCAGGGTAATGTTGCTTATGCAGAAAAGCAGCGCCCAACGTGGGGCTCGAACCCACGACCCTGAGATTAAGAGTCTCATGCTCTACCGACTGAGCTAGCCGGGCTGCTTGGTTTCTCTAGCAGACGGCAGTTGTTGCCAGAGGTCACTGGCCTCTGTCTCTGGTACCTCTTACTGTCAGCTGCCAAGTGCAAACACATTGCTTTGTGCAGTCAGATGCAGTCTTCTCTGGCGAGGTCTCTGTGGCGCAATTGGCTGTTAAGCCAATGGTCTGTGGTTGGAGCCCACCCAGGGACAACAACCTTTTCTCTGCATCCTTGACTTTTCCGCTTAGCAGAAGGCAGGGAACTCCATCGGTCATGCACAGCCCTGGATAACAGTTGACGCTCGACTCCGCATAATGAAGCTGTGGACACCTCATTCAACTGTTGTGAGGGTTCAGGAAACCCATTTTGGGCTGGCCGACTATGTCTGGTTCGTCACCACATTGCCTGAATCAGTCTGCCAGTCACAGGAGGAGAGAATATTGTAAAGTAATTAAATTGTTTATTACATACACTGTTATTTAACTGTTACCATTATTATAAATTGATTTGATTGATTGCATGATTAGTAGATAAATTAGGATGATTAGAACAATAGCCAGATTGGGAGTTTGGCCAGCATCTGATTTTCCTGAGAGATTTTTCATCCAAGTAGTCACCAAACCTGTGCCCCACTCTTGCCATTTCATGACCATATCATTAACACAGTGCTAAAGATACAGAGATGGAGGAGCTTAGCACTTGCTTCAAACTGGCCTTCTTGGGGAAGGCATAAAAAGCCTCTGATGAACTCAGGTTTTGCATTTGTCCCAGCCGTGATTTCCTGGGTTCAAGCAGAGGTGCGTTCCATTTCTATGGGCATTTGTGAAAGTGCTTTGCTTCAGCCATCAGGCAGGAGAAGGCTCCAGGCTACCTGCTGGTCAAACGTTAACTCATTGTCTCAGATAAGTTTTCAGCCTGAGGGGACAAAGCGCATCGGATTTTGAGTCCAGTGCCTTAACTTCTCTGCTGTCATGACTCGTACTGTAATGGTTTTCCAGTATAATATGTTTCCAGACAGTTTGAAATACATCGAATCCTACTTCTTTAAAGATTTATCATATAATTATTAGAAGTCATAACAATGTCAGTTTACCACCCCTGGTTTTACTTACTGCAACTTAGACATCTTTTGCAGTTACTGTATTTTCAACTGCTGTGACCAAAACTAAGACTGTAAAAAATGCGTAAACAACTAGTATTTTTTTATTTTTTTTATTTTATTTTATTTTTTGAGAATTTTAAGGTTTTTTTAATGAGGGAACAAACACTTGATAAAACATAACCTTTAATTCTTCTCAGTTACCATACTGTTTTCAAATGCCATTTTGCAACAACAACAAAAACTAGAGCATTAATTACTTAACAAATTGTTCGTATAAAGAAGAAAATATTCAAGCACCCAAATGTAAATAAATCATGTTTAGTCTGCGTTCTACTGGGACATGTGCTTACTTGTTAAAAACCGATTAAATTAACCATTACTTATTAAAAATTGATTAAAAATCAATTGGGTGACATTACCAGAAGTAATTATTCTCCTCCTTATCAGAGGCATTGCAGCGCTGGCTAATATTCTTATCTACTGGCAGTGATACTCAAGACAGCTGACCACGGCAGCACATTCCCATGCAGGAGAAAGAGGTTGGCTCCTCCAGGCTGGGGCGTCTCTCAACACTGCAGTGGGGGAGGAGCACTGACACTTATCACTTCTGTCAGGCTGTATGTGAGAGAATGTATCTGTGTGTGTCTGTGTGTGTTTGTGTACATGAGTGTGTGAGTGTGTGTATGTGTGTGTGTGTGTGTTTACGTGTGTGTGTGTGTGAGGGGCTATTTCTACACATTTCCCTTTTAAGGCAAGGTAAAATGGTTCCATGTGGGGTGACTAAGTGCTAAACTAATGAATACAGAGGCCTGTTTTTAAGGTGCTATGTAGTTGTGGAGCATCGCTGAGCAAAGGGTAGGTGTTTGCTGGCAATCTCACAAAACGACAGAAAGATGGTATTATTCCTCTCTCATGGGAAATCAGAGTGTGGATGCCTCTGTGAAAATGTCCTGCTGTTAAGGGAGACAGTGCACAGTGAGGATATCACTGTGTAAGGTTGTGTGAGAGGGAGAGCAGGGAGGCTGAGCCCAGTGGGGATATCACTGTGTAAGGGTGTGTGAGAGGGTGAGAGGGAGAGCAGAGAGACTGAGCCCAGTGAGGATATCACTGTGTAAGCATGTGTGAGAGGGAGAGCTGAACTGCTGTAAAGGGAAACTGCACTGAACCCCTGTCCTATGCAGGAAGATGGGCAGAGACATGATGATCTGAGGCTGTCTGTGTCACAGTTTCTCATGAGGGGTGAGGCTGCTCCTTACATCCCCACAGGACTTTCCCAGCAGCTGCTAGACTGAAATTTAATTAAACATGTAAATTATACAGCTGAATATCAAATAAACAGACATTACTGTAATCCTATCCCTGAACATCAATATGGCTGAAAATCAAACTTTGATAAATACACATTTTCTTCAAGAGGAAAGGTGTCAAACTCTCGTGACTGCAGAGTCACTATTTTTCACAAAAGCACCATCTGCAACCCTTACACCTGAGGCAGCCAGGACAGTTTCTGTGATTTAAAGACCGCAGCAAGACGCCAGCTGCCCTCTTCACCCTTCTGCTTGTTGAGTTAAATACAGTTCGACACTGCAGTGTGACCAGCCTCTGAGACCGCAGACACAGGTTTTATTCACAGACCATCTGCAGCAAAAGCAGCCCTGGAACACCTGCACTGCCCTGCAGGTACAGAGGCATGATTTCACTGGCTTAAGTCACATCAAACCAAAAACAATGCCCCAGTCCTAACCTTAGTGGGCTGAAGTGCGAGTTAGGCCTGACATTTTAAAGAAAAAATGAGATAGTTTGTCCAAATATGCATGCACACCAGTGGCAGCTCAAGTCCAAACACCTGCAATGGAAGCTCTGTTGTGGAAATGCCGGGAGCAGAGCCATAAGGTCACTGGTACGCAGCAAAACTGTGGGTTGAACTGAAATGAGTTCACAACAAGCACCTCAATCAACCTGCTCGGTCTTGTCTCAGACCTGTAGATAAGTTCCTGTTTGAGGAAAGCAGCACACCTGGAAGACTGTTATATTCTTCCCAGCTGTTTCACACCTCATAAAGATATTAATTATCTGACCTGACCATCCCCTTGTTCTCAGACATTTCCTCCCTACAAAGTGGAATGAGCTAATGAAGTCCTTTACAGCCCTAACCCTTTTTGGACTGCCTGGTGCTGGACAGAGGCACGTGGCTTCCCCCTTTGAGCAGGGTTCAGGGTTTTTTCCTTTTAGTCAGGTAGTTTTTCCTTGCCACTGTTACTGTAAGACTGGGGCTTCAGGCCCAGGATCTTCAAAAACTGTTTTGTGATGAATTCCCTTTGTGAAAAGCACTGTTGAGATAAATTTGAATTACAGTTTAAGACACCATTAACCCACTCATTGACAATTTGAATGAAATGTTGATGTTGTCTAAATGTATGCAATATTTTCCTTTGTTTAATTAAAAAAGTCTAATTAGCTGCCAGAAGGAAGTGAGCTATTGTTTCATGCTTCCAATTTTTCATCTTTCAGTCAACTCTCTTCTTTAAGCAAATGCTAAGGCAACTTTTGGCTTTCGCAGCACTTGAATTTGGAGGAAATCAAAAGCAAGACTTTCCGGTGAGGGTAGCACATCTTGCACGCATTCAATGGTTTTTCTCTGCCAAGGGAAAACATAATGAAGCTGCCGCGTGCGCACAAACACTCGTGTGGGAGTTGCGCTCTTTCCGGGAGGAAACAATGATCCAGCCATCTGCTCCTCCAAGGAAACACTCGCGGTAGCGGCATTACAGCTTGCGTGGCTACGAGCTCTGAGGAGAGCTCTGGCAGAGACTTGGATGGGGACAGATCTTAGTGTCGGGAGACCGACTCTGCCGGGTCGAATTGCAGGAAGTTCTTCGCACGCAGCAGTGCCTCGAGCAGTTGCTATTAATCAACGGGTTCCACCTGCAAATCGTTATGGATCGCTTACAACAATCTACAGAGAAACGCCACCCCAGCCCCGCGGCCCAGCTCCACGTTGCTTTCACCATGCATAATTACACACCACTGCGTCTCTTCTCCTTCCAGGGCGGCTCGTTTACGCAGCTTTTGATCCGAGACGGCAGCCTTTTCTGACCCAGAGAACTCGGCCTCTAACCTCTCAGCAGTGTGCTTTGAAGAACTGATTTTTATGCAAGTGCTAAATTTTTGTTTGTATAATGCTGCGTGAGTAAAGAAATGTAACACAACGCAAAGGAACTTTGCCTCTAGAATCCACCTGCAAACCTCACCTATCATTATGTGGAACATCATTGTAGCGCCAGTATTCCTAAAATAACTAACATCGCATATCCATCTACGTTATTTTGGCGTCATTGAGCCTTATGTTTAAAATATAAACGCTTCCTCTCATGAGCGCTGCAGCATTGTCTGTATCATCGTTATTATGCAATTGCATTTTGCCGCTTAATTATATTCAAAATGTGCCCTCTTTACAGGTAAATCCTCCTTGCATTACCGCGTTGGAGTACATTTTAAACGTCCTTATCACGTTCAATCGATGCACCAACTTTAGCATGCTGCCAACCGAGGCATTATCGGCCCGTGGGGCTTTACACGCGCTGCCTGCACTCTCCCTCATGCAGCTTGTCCGCCAGAGCTGTCCGCGCTTCGCTTTCCCCGGCAGCTCCGCGATTATCAGCGGCAGGCTGCGAAGAAGGCGCTGTAGTGCAACAACCGCTGAAGATCAGAGCGCTATCCCCCCTTCCCCCACTCTTTCTCATACCCACTCGCTCCGACTCCGCTGTTGAGGCGAATAAATTAGGCTGCTTTGAAAGGCGGCAGCTGCTATCTGCGCCAGCCAAGACAAACGAACTCCTCACGCCCGTAGGGCAGAACGGACGACATACAAGGTCGACAGTACAGAACGTATGTTTCTGAGTGTGGAAAAACCGCGTGTCTCGCTTCATTAATTTTGATTATAATAACGTGATCTGTTTTTGACTAAACCACTAAAATATCGTATGTTTATATAGGCCTATCCCTATTCATATTCCTGAGTTGTCAATCGAGCAAATCTGTCAAAAAATAACTTCAGGATGATGATAAGAATGCAAGTTCTCTGACTCCAGTATTTATAGGTCATCAATCATCCTAGGTGTTGACGCATGGACAAAAAGGAATCAAAGCAACGTGAACGACAACGAAAACCTGTTTCACAGTGCTTCTAACTAAATCTGCATGCCTTCAAACTGGAAAGCCTTTTTGAAATTGTTAATTTCCTTAATTGCACAACATTACCTTGTTCAGTTTCAGAGCCTGTCAAAACGTAATGGTTTGTAGTCTCTGGTTATGATGTTTTTAAAAGAATGTGATATGGTTATGAAGAGTTGTGTTTTTTATTCTTCTCATGGAGTTTCATTGCCTTTGTTCTTGTTCAGATGTTCTTGTTCAGGGAAAAATGAACACATTAAACATGCAATCTGATTCACCACAGTACTCAAGAATCAGACCAACATATACAATCGCCAAGGAGCAATTTATAATCCAAACTCATACAACACACAAGCCAAAGAACACAAAATTGAACTATTTCCTTCAAAATATATGCAATATAGAGCACCATTTTACACTTCAACAACTATAAGATTCAAACATTCATAGTATAATATTTGTGCTGTATTCTGTGAACCAGTTTTAGGAAATGTACCCATGACTGACATAACTGATCCTCTAAGCACCCTCCAGCTTTCACCCAGGACTTCATCATATGGGCTGAAATAAAGGTCACTGAGGAATGTAAATTCTCTCCTCGAGTGACAGGTTTCACCTCTGACCTCACTTGACTCCTAACTTCACCTAATCCCCCTAAGCAGTGAAGCCCACGCCAGTGCAATCGGCACTCGGCAGTGCCTGTGGAGGAGATACTGCTGGACCCCCCAGCACTGATTATCACAACCAAGAAAGGAAACAACAGCCTGAAATAAAAACACAGGAAACACTTTAGGGAATTAATTGCTGCGTAGAGAAACCATTAGCGTGAATCGAGAGAGAAATACAACAGTAGCCTACGAGTTCATTTGCATCAGAAGATCTAGCTCAAGGAGAAACCTCCCCTCCCTCTCCCCCTCCCCCTTCCCTTCTGAATCCATCTACTTTCCCCCCAGCTTCTTTCTCCTCCCTTTCTCACCCCACACGCACAGGCATGCAATCGCTCTCGGTGATAAATGGTCTACATTATGCCTGCTCACGCTCTGCCTCACACTCACACGCTCGTAGTGGGTGTAAAGCGACAGCACTAAGCTCCTACCGGCCCAAAGCAGAGAGGCATGGTCAGGAGCAGGCGAATTAAATGGGCGCAGGGCTGGAAAGGGCTGTGTATTACTGCTTGCTAATTGCTAACAAGACTGTTGATCTTTAAAGAGACCTTGATATGAAGTGTCTCGCAGACCTCCTCTTCCCGCGCCGATGTTCAGCACAGCGCTCCTGGGCCAGGGACCGCGGTGAAAGGCTCTGCTCCCACTGCTCGGTATTTACGCCTCTAACCCAAACAGAACTGGCTGCTTGTGCCACATTCGGTTCTTCAGCCAGCCGTGCAGCATTCCTGAGCAGCAGGTGCTCTCCTGTCTGCAGACACCAACTTGCAGAGTGATCAGCGGATATGAAGGGAAGGCATGATGTCAGCCTCAGGACTCCCACGGTCCTTTTAAGCAGAACCACCAACCACAGAGGGTTTGGAAACACAAGAGGGTACAGTCCTAAGTCAAAACAGAGGTGCATTAAGCAGATATAAAATTTTCTAAAACTAAGATCCCCATTTTTGTGTGGTTTCAAATAAAACTATACATATGCAGTAAAAAGGAAATTCATATTAATTATAACAGAATATCAGGAGACAATTCACCAGTGTTTTTTAAATTTATTTAAATGTAATTAAATGTAATATTTTAAAATATCAGCATATTAAGCACAACAGTAAACTACGGTATCATCAAATTAAATTCGCTTAAAGATGATGTGGACAATTGTTAAAATGACCCCAGAAGGAATTCGCCGGCAGTTAATCGTATGGTCAAGAAATTGTGAAAGACAGCGCCTATGAAAGCATCCATTTGGAGGGGAGTGCCTCCACGGTCATGCTGCACCGCAGTGCTGGGAAGGTTTGTTTTTCTGTCAGTACAGAAAGCTTTGTAGCACACACCCACGCGTGTAATAACAGCGGGGACGGGGCTGGCTCGAACAAAAACATAAGTCCAGAAAAAAAAAAGAATTTTACTTGGCAATAAAGCACACAGCTTGATGGAAACGCTCTGCTTAGCCACAGCGCTGAGTCCCCGCCGTGGTGTAGAGCAGGTCCGCTGGCCCCACTGTGCGAACATCAGCTTCACACTCGCTATCGAACAGATCTAAAAAAAAGTTTATGAGCTCGTGATTCGCCCTCTAGTTCTCTCAGCCGGGTGATTTCCCGATTCGGAGCCGTAACCCTCGGACCATTAAATTTACTGCTTCCTTCCTGCTCAGTCCTCACGTCTTCCAGCGAACGAGCCGTGGATACGAAATTTTCCTCTCCCTGCTGTGCCTTGGCCGCTGGTTGTGTTACAACCTGTGATACACTGGGCCACGGTATTCTCCAATCGCGCCGGACCCCTATTAATCATTTTGACATAGGAGAGCGTGCCCTTTTCCCTCTCAGCCCTGAAATTCATTCAGCTCTAAGCATATTGGCAGACACACTGTTCGTTGACATGCCAGCAGCTGTGTCTGCAAATGTTAAATTGTATCTAGTTCACAGCGAATGCAGCGTTACGGACCGAAATGCTTCTTTCCTTATGACAGCTAGGGATTCGATTTTACGCACATTTTACGCAGTTCCGTACACCGAGTTAAAATGTCGTTCAATGGTGAGGTTGCGAGGATTTGGGGGGGGGGGGGGGGGGGGGTTGTAGTCTATTTTTTTTATCAACGGCCCAGAATAAAAGATGACATACAGGCGAAAAGTGGCGGTATGCGTCTTGCTCCGTCTAACGTGGGACATGGAATGAGCAGGTCCGGCGCCAGAGGGGTGTAATTGCAATCCCGGGGGGTTTGGGGGGTTGCACAAAATGTCATAACTATGTAGACATTGGGATATAAGGAGACAACTGGGGGCACATTGAGGTTCGTCTGCAATTCACCCCTAAGCACTCCCATAGCGCCGGGCCTGGGTATGAGAGGAAGTGATATCATTGCTTTAGGATTGTAAAAACGAAAGTAAAAAGGGCATCATCGCCAAAAATGAGATGAATTTTGTGTTGAAATAAAACACTGTTGCGGAATTTCTGTTATTCCGGGTATTGTGCTTTCCCGAGCAGTGAAGCAGACCTGATATTGTACTGCATCCATGAAAATCTTGTGGCTATCTGTATCACGTGCACGGCCACACACGCGGCACTTTGAGATAACAGTCCTCGTGCGTGAAGCCAGGAGTCCTCATTAAACCGTATCAGTTATCTGCCCATGATGAATGGAGGGGCATTTTACAGCGTTACGTGTGAATAATTAAGGTAAAGAGGCGAGGCTGCGGGCGGGTCTCGGAGAGGCATACCATTGTCCCAGACTCAAGACACGCATTGAAAACAAAACGCGCACCGAATTTACATACACAAGTTCCACTCCGTTGTCCTTAGTCTATAGGTGTATTATTTCATCCGAACTGACCATTAACAAGAAAGTAAACAAAATCAACAAACTTTTTCCCATGTATTTCTTTTCATTTGAATTGCTGTGGAGCAGAAACCATCCACAGGAAGAGAGTGGGTTTAGACAATATCGGCGATGGACAGTGCTGGTGCAGTTGAGGGGGCAGGGAAGTCCCTGAGACACTTCTCTGGCTAGCATGTGTATCACCTGCCCTGTGGCCCCTTCCCTGTGTGAATGATCCCTGCAGAGTGCAGGGTGGGCGGGGCTGGTCCAGGGTCACGCCCCCTACTTTGTTTTCTACTGGTCCCTGTGATTATGCATCAAAGACCCAGGCTGTGCAGCCTGACCATGAACTCTACTTTAAACAGTATCTGCTGCCCAGCATTTATACTATACCCTGTATATCAACTGCCTGTCATTTATACTGTGCTTATATTCTTATATTGTTCATATTCTTATATTCATTAGCAAATCATATCATTTAGAATGATTGTTAGACAACAAAAATAAACTGTTACACAGCAAAAATACTCATCTCAAAAACAGTACTACGACATATAACTCAAACAGAAAAGGTACTGCAGAATGGAAGAAGGTCTTCTTAAAAAACCTATTACTAAAAGACTGTGCACTTGTCTCCTTTATTTCTCTCTCCTTTATCCTCTTGCACTTTCTCTCCCTCTCTCAGTTTCCTGTGTTTGATGGCTCAGCAGTAGTGTGGCTGACAGCTCATCCCCAGTGTCTGCCTCCACATAGACCTCTCCCTGCAGCTCCTCCTTCTCTTGCCCCCCAACCTGAGTGCTGTGCTCTATTGCACCCCCATCCTTCAGGGCCAATGCACAAAAAGATGAAGATAATGCCAGCCTTTTCATTGGAGAGGGGACTGTCGCCAGGTTCTGGGTAGGCGGAGTGTCAGAGAGGCTTGGATATTGTCAATTTGACACCATTGACAACAGTGACATCTTTTGCTGTAAACCACAACAAATGGATTGTTCCTTTGTGACTTGTGAGCATACCAATTTGCTGGTTTAAATGTCTATTTAATGCCAAATTTGTGAGAAAGCCTATCGGGAAGTTGATGGAGCTTGTGAATGTCTGAATGAGCTGCACAGTGAGTTATATTTTCAAAATTCATTAGCACCTCCCATAAACAATAAGGATACCCCCACAACAACCCCAGCCTTGCATTTGTGGCACCACTGCTGTGCTATAGTAAAGCAGGTTACACTCTGTTGATTGTGATGTAGTAATGCAGGTTACACTTTGCTAACTATCATGTGGTAATGCAGGTTACACTTTGCTAACTGTCAAGTAGTAATGCAGATTGTGGACATAAAATGATATGAAAGAATATTGTTATTAAGAGGGTGACCTAAGAATGAACTGGCATTATGACTAACAGATGGTGACCTAAGAATAAACTGATATTTTGAACAGCAGAAGTGTAAGGGGGTGATCTAAGAATGATCTGATATTGCAACAGGGTGACCTTAGACTGAACTGTACAAATTGCAAATATCAGTGGAAGATGCTGGGCCATGGTGTATGTGTTGTATGTTAATTATTATATAAGAAGAAGTGTGAAAAGCTGAAACTGCAAATTGCCTCCCCTGCGTGGGATGACATCTCATTAACTGGCATACAAGTATGCAATTCAGACTTGATTTGGTCATGTCTCTGGCCTTTTGTGCAGAAACTAATAAGAGGAAGCTGAGCGCAGTGCACCAGTTTCAGTGTAACCAAGTGCTCTATATAGTCTGTCTGTCCTCTGTGCAGGACAGAGTCAGCAGATATTATGCTTGTGTGTGTGTTGGCTCTCCTCCAGCCCGAATATAAGAATAAAGCTTTGCTCTCCTGAACCAGCCTTAAGGCTCCGCACGAGTTAGTCTTCGACACACATCACTGTGCTAACTGTCATGTGTTATCACAGATTACACTGTGCTAACTGTGCCACTGTACTGCAGGCTACAGTGTGCTGGAAGTGGAACTGGAAACACCAGGATGTTTCTTGGTAATCTCAATCCTCCAATGTGAGACTGAGAGGATACTGCTTGGGTGGGGGGGGACCACATGGTCATACCCCACCACGTCCTGTCCCGCACCCACCAGCTGGTGTGTATCCTGCTCTCAGGGCTTTTATTTTGTGCTTCACCTTGTTTAGTGGAAAAAACATCCCCATACTCCTCTCAATGGAGCAGTGAGAGTGAGAAGTGGAGGCTCATCTGCCTGCTCTCTGTCTGTGAGCTGCCTCCCTGCATCTGTGAGCTCTCTGTCTGTGAGCTGCCTGCCTGTGTCTGCATCTGCCTGTCTGGAGCACTTGCTTGCCAGACTTTAAAACTGCTGCATGCCACATTCAATGGCTGGAATATTTAGCTGCTAAGCAAACACAGCTTGGGCCATAAGTCTCTCTCTCTTTCTTGCCCTCTCTGTCTCTGTCTGTCTGTCTGTCTGTCTGTCTGTCTGTCTGTCTGTCTGTCTCTCTCTCTCTCTCTCTCACAGACACGCACACACACACACACACACACACACATATATCACCCAGTGGATGTTCCCCCACTCACGTCATCAAAGGGGATTCAAGGAATCCAGCACTTTATAGTACACTACAGCACACATGCAAAGCACTACTCTTCACGCACAAAAAAGGGAACACAACTTATTTCCCGCATGAGGCAATTTTAAGTTTCAATAAAGCAAAAGAGCAAATAAACACATTTAATTGCAGGTGTCACTCCAGAGTAGGGTTAAATTTTGCTGTAGGAAAACACATAATTGAACAGTGCACCACATTGTAGTGGGCATTCATTGGAGGATAGGAGCTACTCCACTGACATCATCTGAGCAATCCGTCGGCATCTGACAAATCACAGGGTGCCTGAGAGCACTGAGATGAGGAATCGCTGGCTGAAAATTGCAAAAAATAAATAAATAAATAGATAAAGATGACTTAGCCATAAAGAGATACCAAAAGGAAAACTAGCTGCTGCAGAAAGTCCTAAGAAAATGACAGAGGATGGTAGTGAATAGCTAATCCTGTTTGTACAGGCTGGTAATGAACAGCCTATCCAGTCTGTACAGTCTGGTAATGAACAGCCAATCCGGTCTGTAGAGACTGGTAATGAATAGCCAATCCCGTTTTTCTGTAGTTAGCGTATTGAATGAAAATGCTGAACAGTCTTCTCTGAAACATTGACAGTACAGGAAGCTGAGGTTTCATGCTTGAGTCAAAAGTTACTTTTTGCTGGGTTCAGAAGTTACCCAGCTCACCTTGGCACCAAATATACACCCTGTCAATAACAGAAACCTGCCTGTCTTGTTTCTTTACTATCTCCTGCCTTTGTTAGTGGAAGTATTATCAGAATTTTTATGGTTTGGGGTTACTGTTCTTACCTTGCCACTGTGCTAGTACTGTGTATGCCAGAACTGTGTATGATCTTGGAAAGCCTAATTTTACTAGGATCACTCTCCCAACCACCCCTCTTCCCAGCAAGAGAAACTCTTTATATATTTGTACTCATGCTTAAGAGGCTGTTATCCTCTATGGAGCAGTCAGGTCTGACACATTCTTGGCTGGAGCTCTTGCAGCATGCAGAGCCTTAACAGGAACATGGGGATGACTACTATTCCTCACTCTTTGAAGGCCCACAGGCCTTCCCTGCCCTGACCATAGACCAAATAAGTTTTGCCTGGTTTTGTGTGGAAACATGCATGCTTTAGTCAGTCTACATTAAATTGCTGGAGCATCTGGATCTTCAGGTCTGGGCCTCTGTGTCCCAGGCATAGCCTCTACATGCCTGTGAAATTGGACCTCACACTGGTTCTGGTCCTGCATGGGGACCCGTGCCGAACCAGCCATGTGCTCTGCTGCTCTCGGCTCCTGGAGGTAATTAAATGGGCCAGCTGTTTCTCACATTTATTTCACCTGTAATTAAACAAATAAATCAGTGGCCACACGGCAGGTATGTGTGTATGTGCACGCATGTGAGTTTATGTGTGTTCATGCGTGTATATGTGTGTGTGTGTGTGTGTGTGTGTGTGTGCATGCCTATGTGTATCCATGTGTGTGTGGGTATGTGTATGTGTCTGGGGGGTAAGTTTCCTTTCAGCACCTAAATAAAGTCAGTCAGCGTGAATGGGCAGAGTCTCAGCACAAACTCTGCTGCAATGTACAAGAGGTCGTAGATGGTGCTCCATACTGCCATGGAAAACATCTCCAGTACCAACAATCTGCCAACGGTGCGTGCCATATATGTATATCAAATGTGTACACACTACGTACATAATTCAGACATACGGCATACATGCTACATACATTTTACAGATGGAAGGGGTAAGAGCCACCCCAGAGTCTTTTTACTCACTAAATCAAAGTGTATATTTACTCAGAGTCAAAGTACATATTTACACATTGGACAGAATAGGAAGCAGATTTTTATATTGAATGCATAACAGCTGAGTATTTTAGGATTCAGTAAAATTGCAGTTAAAAGGTATGATGAGTGACATAATTATTCATGATCTCCCTTCATTTTGTAAACCATTTTGTTTTGGTATGCTGTCTACAGTCACAAAACCTTGGAGGCTTTTTCAATAGCGTGCCGTTTGGCTAACAGCAGAGCGCGTGTGTTAGCCAGCGGTGGCCAGCCCCGCTGCGCGATCGTGCCCCTCCCGACCCATCTACGGCGAGCCCCACACAGAGATCACAGCGATAAAGCAAAACAAAGAGGCGTGACTTATCACCCTGTCAGGACTCCAGGCTAGCGGGGAAGAAAAAGAGAGCCGTCGCAAACACGGGGGCCCTCCCTGCCACCCAGCTGCAGGAGCCTCGCCGCCGCACAGCGAGGGGAACAAAAGCTCTTTTTCCCAGGCGGCTGCGTGCCACGCCGCACTGTGCGGCACGCTGACACGGCCGCTCTGGGAGAAAGCCCTGAGAGCCCCCATTGTTTTATCAGACAAATCAATCAGTGTGAGCGTGAATACACAGAAACATTCAGGCGTAAAGAAAACAAGCAGTGACCTTCCCTCAACCCCCACACATCAACACAGGAACCCGCAGGGAGCTACGCATCTGAGAGGAGAGAGGGGGAGAGCCGCACAACAGCCGCTGAGGTTGAGCAGGCTCGGGGAATGGAAACAGCATCTATTATTGATGGGGAACGTGGAGAATCTTCAGCCTAATCCAGCCCCTATCTGAGTACGCTAAGAGACGGCCCGTCTGCCGCAGCACGACGGAAGAGATTATTCATTCTTAGAACATTTGGCAGACTGCGTACAAGAGGGATTAACACAGCAGCTTCAGGAAGCACAGTTGACGGCGCAGCGCGCTGGAGAGAATTCAAACGAGCACATCACCTCATCACCTAGTGAGAGGCCGAAGCCGCAGACAAGCAGGTGTGGATGCAGCCCGGGAGTTCCAGATTAATGCATATTTTCGCAATAATATATCCCTTTAAGGTCCACATGTGATAGCAATCTGACACTGCTGGAGACTCAACACCAATGTGCAAGGATGACATCACAACACTGAATGGCAGACACAGGAAAAAAATGACTTATCCTGAGGGACTTACAATGAAGGCGTATGAATGCAAATACAATAAATTACAATGTGCATCTAACAAAGTTACATGAAAATGGAAGAAGCAGGACTCATACATTCATGAACATTGATCTGCCATTTCCACTAATGGTGCCATACTAACCATTACATACATGCTTCAATAAATACACAAGTGCACAGTAAAGTTATACAGCCATATAAGTACAGTTCCAGACAGAAAAAAGAACTAGCTGGTCAGGCTGCTTTGTGAGTGGGGGATGAGAGTAGGTGGTGTAACTTGAAGGAGAAGAACAGGAGGAGGGAGCCGGTAGTGCATTCTTGAACTGAATGTTAAAGTCTCCAAAATGCTATAATTTAGACATGCAGAAATGTCACTGCCATGAAGAGTCAGGGAATCAGACCGCACGTCAAACCACACATCAGCAGTGTGACTATGCCCCAGTGCCTCTAGGACAGAAGAGGCAGCAGCATGGTGAACAAACTGTTTCTCTTGCAGCACACTATTTACTATGAAAAAAATCTCACAGCACACTACCATGAAATTAAACATACACAAGTCACAAAATAGCAGATTTGTTGCTGTTTATTGGACATAGACCTATTGGTAGGCTACGTACTTTTAATGTGAAACATGGGCTTGTTTGGTTGCACATAATGCAGGGATTCTGGCTGGTACTGATGAAAGGCAAACCCGGAGCTCCTCATCCATGGCTCTAAGTCTCTCTCTCTTTTTGCTTTTGCTGAGCGAAAGGC